>NW_026690719.1:37500-72275 GCF_015227805.2 Hirundo rustica | reverse complement strand
ATTAATCAGTGATAGTTGATCAGTCGTTAATTAGTGGCTGATCGTTGATTGATCAGTGATTAAGTAGCGGTTGATCAGCAATTGATCGTTGGTTGGCTCGGCCAATCCCAGCCCCGGTTCCCCCATTCCCAATACCTGGATCTCTGCCCCATTGCCAATTCCCAATTCCCCATCCCATTCCCAGTTTTCAATCCCAATTCCCACTCCCTGGATCTGTGCCCCGTTGCCAATTCCCAATTCCCCCATCCCAGTTCCCATTCCCAGTTTTCAATCCCAATTCCCACTCCCTGGATCTGTGCCCCGTTGCCAATTCCCATTCCCCAGTTTCCCTCTCCCATTCCCAGTATTCCCAATTCCCATTCCCAGTTTTCCATTCCAATCCTGATTCCCATTCCTGGATCTCTGCCCCATTCCCAGTTCCCAATTCCCATTCCCCAGTTTCCCATCCCTATTCCCATTCCCAATCCCAGTTTTTCATCCCCTTTTCCAGTTTCCCATCCCAATTCCAGTTTCCTGTTTCCCATTATTCCCACTCTTCCCATTATTCCCACTCCTCCATTCCCAGTTCTCCACTGTTCCCCCCATTTCCCAGTTTCTCCACTTACTCCCATTCCCAGTTCTCCACTACTCCCATTCCCAGTTTCCCAGTTTCCCATTGTTCCCATTCCCAGTTTCCCACTATTCCCAGTTTTCCCACTATTCCCAGTTTCCCATTATTCCCAGTTTCCCAGTTTCCCATTATTCCCAGTTTCCCAGTTTCCCATTGTTCCCATTTCCAGTTCTCCATATTCCCAGTTTCCCAGTTCTCCACTGTTCCCATTCCCAGTTTCCCATTATTCCCAGTTTCCCATTATTCCCAGTTTCCCATTATTCCCAGTTTCCCAGTTCTCCACTATTCCCATTATTCCCAGTTTCCCATTATTCCCAGTTTCCCAGTTTCCCATTGTTCCCATTCCCAGTTCTCCATTGTTCCCATTGTTCCCAGTTTCCCATTGTTCCCAGTTTCCCATTGTTCCCATTATTCCCAGTTTCCCATTGTTCCCATTCCCGGTTTCCCATTATTCCCAGTTTCCCATTGTTCCCATTATTCCCAGTTCTCCACTATTCCCATTATTCCCAGTTCTCCATTGTTTCCCACTCCCATTTTGCAATTTCCCGCAGGCATTCCGGGTGCTGCCGGAGCCGGGCCCGGCGCCGCTCCTGACCCCCGGGATTCCCCGGATTCCCAGGATTCCCGGGACTCCCGGGACTGCCGGGACCTGGCGCTCCGCGCCTGGCGCTGCTCCCCGCATCCCGAGGGCGCCGTGTGCGGGATCAGCCGGATCTGGGTGCTGGGGTCGCGCCGGCGCCGCGGCATCGCCCGCAGGATGCTGGACGCGCTCAGGTGGGAACGCCGGGAATGCCGGGAACACCGGGAAATTCCGGGAATTCCGGGATTCGGGCCCGGAGGGACGGGGGGAAGAGAGAAAAGGGGGACTGGGGAGGTGGGAGGGAGCTGGGAAAGTGGGGATTGGGGAGGGGGAAAACGGGGAAAAAGTGGGAATTGGGGAGGGGAAAACAGGGGAAAAGTGGGAAAAAAGTGGGAAATTGGGGAGGGGAAGAAAAACAGGGGAAAAAGTGGGAAAAACTGGGAATTGGGGAGGGGAAACGGGGGGAAAAGTGGGAAATTGGGTGGAGGGGAAAAGTGGGATTTGGGGAGGGAAAAGTGGGATTTGGGGAGGGGAAAAGTGGGATTTGGGGAGGAATAGGCACAGAAAGTGGGAATTGGGGAGGGAGAGCACGGAAAGAACTGGGATTGGGGGAGGGAAAACAGGGGAAAAGTGGGATTTGGGAAGGAGGGGCTGGAAAAGTGGGATTTGGAGAGAGATAGGCACAGAAACCTGGGATTTGGGGGGGAGGGAGAGCACAGGAAAACTGGGAACTGGGGAGGGGAAAAAACCGGGATTTGGGGAGGTGGGAGCTGAAAAAGTGGGATTTGGGGAGGGGAAAGGAGGGAAAACTGGGAAAAACTGGGAATTGGGGTGGGGTAAAAGTGGGATTTGAGGAGCTGGGAGCTGGGAAAATGGGATTTGGGGCGAGATAGGCGAAGAAAACTGGGATTTGAGGAGGATAGGCCACAGAAAAGTGGGATTTGGGGAGGTGGGAGCTGGGAATTGGGATTTGGGGAGGGGAAAACAGGGGAAAAAGTGGGAATGGGGGGGGAAAAGTGGGATTTGGGGAAGGATAGGCACAGGAAAGGTGGGAATTGGGAGGGGAGGGGGAGAGGACAGGGAAAAAAAAAATGGGAATTGGGGAGGGAAACCGGGGAAAAAACGGGATTTGGGGTGGGATAGACATGGAAAACTGGGATTTGGGGAGGGATAGAGATGGAAAAGTGGGAACTGGGAAGGGGAAAAAGTGGGATTTGGGGAGGTGGGAGATGGAAAAAATGGGATTTGGGGGGAGGGAGGGGGACAGGGATAAAAACAGGATTTACAGGGAAAAGTGGGAATTGGGGGAGGGATAGAGGTGGAAAACCGGGATTGGGGGAGGGAGGGGCTGGAAAAGTGGGAATTCAGGAGGGATAGAGATGGAAAAGTGGGAATTGGGGAGGGGGAAAAGTGGAAACTGGGGAGGGATTGATGTGGAAAATCGGGCGGATTCTGCTTGGGATAGAGATGGAAAACCGGGATTTGGAACGGAAAAAAACAGGGAATAACCGGGATTTGGGAGGGGAGAACAGGAAAAGTGGGAATTGGGGAGGGAAAAGCTTTGTTTTTCCTGGGATCTGCCTCCCAATCCCATTTTTCCCATGGTTTTTCCCATTATTTCCCGTTATATGCCTCCCAATCCCGTTTTTCCCGTGATTTTTCCCGCTTTTCCCGCCGCTCCAGGCGCACCCTTCGTGTTCGGCTCGGTGCTGAATTCCCGGGATTTGGCCTTTTCCGACCCCACTCCCGACGGGCGCGGTCTCTGGCCGCTCGCTACTGCGGCCGCGCCGACTTCCTGGTCTACGGCGCCGCCTCCGCGACGGGATCAGCGGGAATAACGGCACCGGGATCGTCGGGAATAACGGGATCGGGATCAGCGGGAATAACGGCACCGGGATCGGCGGGATTGAAATCACCGGGATCAGGAACGGCGGAACCGAAATCATCGTGATTGAGATGATCGGGATTGGGATTGGGATCACTGGGGTGTGAAGGATTGGGATCACCGGGATCACCGGGAACAGCGGAATTGAGATCACCGGGATTGGGAGCAGCGGCGTTGAAATCGGTGGGATCGGGATCGTCGGAATCAAAATCACCGGGATCGGGATCATCGGAGTCGAAATCATCGGGATTGGATCGAAATCATCGGGATCAGGACCACTGGAGTCGGAATCATTGGGCTCATTGGGATTGGGATATGAAGCATCGGGATTGGGATCATTGGGATTGGGATATGAAGCATTAGGAATGGGATCATCGGGATCATTAGGATCTGTGGGATTGGGATCATCGGGATCATCGGGATCTGCGGGATTGGGATCAGTGGGGTCAGGACCATCCAAGTCAAAATCAGTGGGATTGGGATTGGGATCGGGATACGAAGCATCAGAAATCATCGGGATCGGGATCAGTGGCATTGAAATCTGCAGGATCGGGATCATCCGAATCAAAATCATCGCGATCGGGATCATCGGAGTCAAAATCATTGGGACTGGGATCATTGGGATCGGGATCATCAGAGTCAAAATCATTGGGATTGGGGTCATTGGGATTGGGGTCATCCGGGAGTGGGATCATCAGAGTCAAAATCATTGGAATTGGGATCATCGGGATTGGATTCAGTGGGATTGGGATCGGGATCATTGGGATTGGGATCATCAGGATCTGCAGGATTGGAATTGGGATCAGTGGGATCGGGACTGGGATTGGGATCATCAGGATCTGCAGGACTGGGATTAGTAGGTCCGGACCATCCAAGTCGAAATCAGCGGGATTTGGATCATTTGGATTGAGATCGGGATCAGCGGGATTTGGGATCACTGGGAACGGCAGCATCGAAATCAGCAGAATTGGGATCACTGGGATCAGCCGGGATTGGGATCAGTGGGGCTGGGATCAGGATTGGGATATGATGCATCAGGATTGGGATCATTGGGAATTGAAATCATTGGGATCAGCAGAGTCAAGTCATCGGGATTGGGTTCAGTGGGATTGGGATTGGAATTGGGATCAGCGGGATCGGGATCAGCGGGATTGGGATTGGATCATTGGGGTTGGGATTGGGATATGAGGCACTGGGATCAGGATGAGATCATCGGGATTGGGATCATCAGGATCTGCGGGACTGGGGTCATCGGGATCGCTGGGATCTGTGGGATCAGCGGGATCGGGATCAGCGGAGTCAAACTCATCGGGATTGAGATCACCAGCATTGGGATCATCAGGATCGGGATTATGAAGGACTGGGATCATCGGGATTGGGGGTCAGCGGGATTGAAATCATCGGGATTGGGTTTGTGTGGGATCATCGGGATCGAGAGTGGGATCATCGGGATCAGGATTGGAATCATCGGGATTTGGATTATTGGGATCGGGATCATCGGGATTTGATCATTGGGATCATCGGGATTTGGATTATTGGGATCAGGATCATTGGGATTTGATCATTGGGATCATCGGGATTTGGATTATTGGGATCGGGATCATTGGGATTTGATCATTGGGATCATCGGGATTTGGATTATTGGGATCGGGATCGGGATCATTGGGATCGGGATCATCGGGATCAGGATCATCGGGATTTGGATCATTGGGATCGGGATCATTGGGATTTGGATCATTGGGATCGGGATCATTGGGATCATCGGGATTTGGATCATTGGGATCAGGATCATTGGGATTGCAGTTGGGATCATTGGGATCGTTGTCATTGGGATCCCCAGTCCCATCCCGAGTTCCCGAGGCTCTGGGAATTCTGGGATCGATCCAGGGGAATCCTGAGCTCCCTCGGGAATCCCAAATCCTTCCCTCGGGAATCCCAAATCCTTCCCTCGGGAATCCCAAATCCCTCGGGAATCTCCCTCAGGAATCTCTCCCCGCTCCCTTCCCGCATTCCACCGGAAATCCGGGAATTCTGCCGGGATTCCCCGGAATTCCTTGGGGTTTTTTGGGATCTCGGTTCAGGATTCCCCGGAATTCCTTCCGGGGTTTTTCCCACTGGATTTGCACCTGGAGCCTCCCGGGACAGGAAATTCCAAGGTTTTATGGGAATGTTCCATAAATTGATGTCAATATTCAAGGTTTTATAGAAATATTCCATAAATTTATTACAATATTCCAAGATCTTTTGATGTTCCAAGGTTTTCTGATGATGCTCCGTAATTTTATTGAATATTCCAAGGTTTTATAGAAATATTCCATAATTTTATTACAATATTCCAAGGTTTTCTGTTGATATTCCATAAATGTTTCTCAGTATTCCGAGGTTTTATTGAAATATTCCAAGGTTTTCTGTTGATATTCCATAAATTTCGTGACAATATTCCCAAGTTTTCTGGTGTTTTTGGGGTCTCTGGAAACATTCCAAGGGTTTCCGACGAGATTCCAGGTTTTTTCTGAGGATGTTCCCAAGGTTTTCTGGAAATATTTGGATTTTTTGGGGCTATTCCAGGGTTTAATGGAAATATTCCAGGTTTTTTTTTAGGATATTCCAAGGTTTTCTGGAAATATTCCGGGATTTTTGGGGGGGTTATTCCAAGGTTTTATGGAAATATTCTGAATTTTGGCGGGGAAATTCCAAGGTTTTATGGAAATATTCCGGGGGTTTGAGGATATTCCAAGGTGTTCTGGGAATAATTGGAAATTTTTTTCAGGATATTCCAAGGATTTATGGAATATTCTGATTTTTTTCCCCCAGATTTTTCCAGAGTTTTCTGGAAATATTCCAGGGGGTTTTTTTGAGGATATTCCGAGGTTTTCTGGAATATTCCGGATCTTTTTCTGAGGTTTTGTGGAAATATTCTGAATTTTTTCCCAGGATATTCCAAGGCTTTATGGAAAAATTCCAGGGGTTTTTCGGGATATTCCAGGCTTGAGGATATTCCGAGGTTTTATGGAAATATTCCAGGGTTTTATGGAATTTTCCATGTTTTTTAGGATATTCCAAGGTTTTATGGGAATATTCTGGGATTTTTTGGGGGAAATTCCAAGGTTTTTATGGAAATATTCTGGATTTATTTCAGGATATTCCGAGGTTTTATGGAAATATTCCGGGTTTTTTCGAGGAAGTTCCAAGGTTTTATGGAAAAATTCCAGGTTTGATCCAGAATTTTCCAAAGTTTTGTGGAAATATTTCAGGTTTTTCAGGACATTCCAAGGTTTTATGGAATATTCCGGGTTTTTTTCCCAGGATTTTCCCCCACCCAAGCTCCCGCCCCTCCGGAAAAACCGAATCCCAAAGAAAATTCCAGCAGCTCCAGGGAGAGAGAAAGAAATCCGTTTATTGGGAAAATTCCTGGGGGAAAACTCGGGAAAAATCCGACAGGAAAATCCAACCCCAGCCTTGGGAAAATCTGAGCTGGAAAATCGGGAAAATCCAACCGGAAAATTCGGGAAAATCCGGCAAAAAACCTTGGGAAAATCCAAATCCCAGAGGGAAAATTCGACGCCAAAAATTGGGAAAATTCAACTGGAAAATTTGGGAAAAATCTGAGCTAAAACGAGGGAAAATCCGACGGGAAGAGTTGGGAATTCCAACCCAAAACTGGGAAAAATCCAACCCCTGAAAAAGTGGGAAAGAAAACGAGGGAAATTCCAACCGGAAACTTGGGAAAATCGGGAAAATCCGACCCTGAACTTGGGAGAATCCGAGCAGAAAACTTGGAAAATCCGAGCTGGAAAATCGGGAAAAAATCCACTAAAAACTGCTGGAAAATCCAACCCCAAACTTGGGAAATTCCAGCCTAAAAAAAACGGGAAAATCTGACCTAAAAAATCTGGGAGAATCCGTCCCAGAAATCCAGGAATGGGAGGAGCGGAATTCCAAAAATTCCATGGAACTGGGATCGGCTCCGGAGCCACGGCCGGGCGGAAACCCCGGGAATGTCGGGGATTGGGAAATCCGGGGATGTCGGGGCTCTGGAAATCCAGGAATGTTGGGGTTTGGGAAATCTGGAATGTCGGGGATTGGGAAATCCGGGAATGTTGGGGTTGGGAAATCTGGGAATGTCGGGGATTGGGAAATCCGGGAAGGGAATGTTGGGTTTGGGAAACCCGGGAATGTCGGGGTCTGGAAATCCAGGAATCTTGGGTTTGGGAAATCTGGGAATGTCGGGTTTGGGAAATCCGGGAATGTCGGGGTCTGGAAATCTGGGAATATCGGGGATGGGAAGTGTGGGAATGTCAGAGCTCTGGAGCTGCATCTCTGGAAATCTGGGAATGTCCTTGCTCTGGGAATCTGGGAATTCCATAGCTCTAGAATTCCAGGAATTCCAGGCTCCATAAACCCCGAAGTGTCAAGGCCCTGGGAATTCGGGAATTCCGTGGCTCCGGAAATCTGGGAATGCCACGCTCTGGAAATCTGGGGAATTCCAGGCTCTATAAACCCGGGGATGTCATCACTCCCGGAATCTGGGAATGTCAGAGCTCCGGAATTCTGGGAATTCCGCAAACCAGGAAGGTCATGGCTCTGGGAATCTGGGAATGTCAGGGCTCTGGGAATGTCAGAGCTCCGGAATTCCGGGAATTCTGCAAAGCCGGGAACGTCAGAGTCTGGAAATCCGGGAATTCCAGGATCCATGAAATCTGGGAATTCCAGGCTCCATGAACCTGGGGATGTCAGGGCTATGGGAATCTGGGAATGTCAGAGCTCCGGAATTCCGGGAATTCTGCAAAGCTGGGAACGTCAGGGCTCTGGGAATTTGGGAATGTCAGGGCTCTGGGAATGTCAGAGCTCCGGAATTCCGGGAATTCTACAAAGCCGGGGAATGTCAGAGTCTGGGAATCTGGGAACATCAGAGTCTGGGAATGACAGAGTCTGGGAATCTGGGAACTCTGCGGCTACAGAATTCCAGGAATTCTGCAAAGCCGGGAATGTCAGGGCTCTGGGAATGTCAGAGCTCCGGAATTCTGGGAATTCTGCAAAGCCGGGGAACGTCAGAGTCTGGGAATCTGGGAACGTCAGAGTCTGGGAATGACAGAGTCTGGGAATCTGGGAATGTCAGGGCTCCGGAATCCCGGGAATCCCGCAAACCCGGGAACGCCGCGGCTCCGGAATCCCGGGAATCCCTCAAACCCGGGGAAACGCCGCGGCTGCGGAATCCCGGGAATGTCAGCGCTCCGGGCGCTCCAGCGCCTGCAGGATGCGCGCCGCCGGCGGGCGCTCCCGGGGTCGCGGGCCGTGCACACCAGGAACAATTCCCGCACGGAATCCTGCGAGGGATCCAGCGCCTCCGGGGGCAGCGGCGGCCGCGAGCCCAGAGCCGCCAGGTAGGAATCCTCGTCGAAGGAATCCTCGGAGCCGGGATCCTCCGAGTCGGAATCCTCTGGAAGGGCGGGAGAGTCAGGAGGGGGAATCCGGGAATCCCGACCCCAGCCCGGGATGAGCCCGG
This sequence comes from Hirundo rustica, assembly GCF_015227805.2. Lineage (NCBI taxonomy): Eukaryota > Metazoa > Chordata > Aves > Passeriformes > Hirundinidae > Hirundo > Hirundo rustica. The sequence goes on along the minus strand of NW_026690719.1, from coordinate 63,694 downwards.
GGGCAGCCCGGGGGATTCTTTGGGAATTCCAGCCCCAAAATTCCCCAAAAAATTCCCCAAAAGTCCCCCAAATCCCAACCCTCTGGCCGTGGGAGCCGTTCCCTGTCCTGGCGTTCCAAGCGCTTTTCCCAAATCCCTCTCCTGGATTGGATCCAGCCCCATCCCAGCTCCTCTCCGGGAAGGAATTTCGGGAATTCCCTGGGAATCTCAGCACTCCAGGAAGGGTCTCCCTGCCCTTTCCCATCCCCGAATTCCATAAAACCCCTCGGGATGGATCCTGAGCCTCCTGGATCCCAGAATCCCGGGATGGTTTGGGATGGGATCCAGGGACCTTCAATCCCATCCCAGGGACACTTCCCACCATCCCAGGGGGATCCAAATCCACCCTCGGACCACTGCCGGGGATCCAGGGATTCTCTGGGAATTCCGGCCCGGCCGGGAATTCCTTCCCAAGATCCCCTTTCCCAGTGGGGAATTCCATTCCCTGCCTCCCGCCCCTCCAGCCCTTTATCCCAAATCCCAGCTCTCCTGGAAAACTCTGGAAAAGGCTCCCAGGATTCCCTGGATCCTTCCCTCATCCAGCTGCACATTCCCAGCTCTCCCAGCCCTGCCATTGGATCCAGCCCCATCCCGACTCCTCTCCGGGAAGGAATTTCGGGAATTCCCTGGGAATCTCAGCACTCCAGGAAGGGTCTCCCTTCCCTTTCCCATCCCGGAATTCCATAAAAACCCCTCGGGATGGATCCTGAGCGTCCTGGATCCCAGAATCCCGGGATGGTTTGGGATGGGATCCAGGGACCTTCAATCCCATCCCAGGGGGGATCCAACCCACCCTCGGACACCGCCGGGGATTCTCCGGGAATTCCGTTCCCAAATCCCTAAATCCCAATCCCAGCATTCCCGGCTCCGTTCCCGTTCCCGGGAATTCCGGACCTGCGGCTCCGGGCAGGTGCGGGACGCTCAGCGCCAGCATCTCCCACAGCGTCAGGCCGAAGGGGAAGATGTCGGAGCGATCCGAGATGATCCCGCCCGGCTCCAGCGCCTCCGGGGGGCTCCAGGGCTCCGTGCCCACGTAGCAGAGATCCGGATCGCTGACTGCCGCGGGAATACCGGGAATGGATCGGGGAATGGGATCGGGATCGCTGACTGCCGCGGGAATAATGGGAATGGAACAGGGAATGGGAAATGGGATTGGGATCGCTGACTGCCGCGGGAATGGGAAATTGGGAATGGGATCGCTGACTGCCGCGGGAATATCGGGAATGGGAACAGGGAATGGGATTGGGATCGCTGACTGCCGCGGGAATATCGGGAATGGGAAACAGGGAATGGGATTGGGATCGCTGACTGCCGCGGGAATATCGGGAATGGGATCGGGATCGCTGACTGCCGCGGGAATATCGGGAATGGGATCGGGGAATGGGATCGGGATCGCTGACTGCCGCAGGAATATCGGGAATGGGAAATTGGGAATGGGATCGGGGAATGGGATCGGGATCGCTGACTGCCGCGGGAATACCGGGAATGGGAAATGGGAATGGGATCAGGATTGCTGACTGCCGCGGGAATATCGGGAATGGGAATTGGAAATGGGATCGGGATCGCTGACTGCCGCGGGAATATCGGGAATGGGAAATGGGATTGGGATCGGGATCGCTGACTGCCGCGGGAATACCGGGAATGGGAACGGGAATGGGATCGCTGACTGCCGCGGGAATACCGGGAATGGGAAAATGGGATCGCTGACTGCCGCGGGAATACCGGGAATGGGAAATTGGGAATGGGATCGCTGACTGCCGCGGGAATACCGGGAATGGGAACAGGGATCGGGATCGCTGACTGCCGCGGGAATACCGGGAATGGGAAATGGGATCAGGATCGCTGACTGCCGCGGGAATACCGGGAATGGGGAATTGGGAATGGGTGGGAATCGGGATCGCTGACTGCCGCGGGAATACCGGGAATGGGAATGGGATCGGGATCGCTGACTGCCGCGGGAATACCGGGAATGGGATCGGGGAATGGGATCGGGATCGCTGACTGCCGCGGGAATATCGGGAATGGGGAATTGGGAGTGGGATCGGGATCGCTGACTGCCGCGGGGGAATATCGGGAATGGGAAATTGGGAATGGGGAATTGGGAATGGGATCGGGATCGCTGACTGCCGCGGGAATACCGGGAACAGGGAATGGGATCGGGATCGCTGACTGCCGCGGGAATATCGGGAATGGGAAATGGGAATGGGATCGGGATTGCTGACTGCAACGGGAATATGGTAATGGGGAATGGGAATATTGGGAATTGGGATCGGGCTCGCTGACTGCCGCGGGAATATCGGGAATGGGACTGGGAATGGGAATTGGGAACGGGGAACTGGGGTTGGGATCGGGAAATTGGGAATGGGAATTTGGATTGGGAACAGGATTGGGATCACTGACTGGAATGGGAATGAGGATTGGGAATGGGAATTGGGATCAGGATCGCTGACTGGAACGGGAATGGGAACGGGGATTGGGAACGGGATCAGGATCACTGACTGGAATGGGAATGGGAAATTGGGAATGAGGATTGGGAACTGGGATTGGGAATTGGGATCACTGATTGGAATCAGAATGAGGAATTGGGATTGGGAATTGGGATCAGGAATTGGGATTGGGATCGCTGACTGCAATGAGAATGGGGAGTGGGAATCGGGATTGGGAGCGGGAATGGGGATCGGGAATTGGGATCGCTGACTGCAACAGGAGCGGGATTCAGAATGGGACTCGGATTGGAAACAGGATCAGGAATGGGATCACTGAGGGGAATTGGTTGGGAATTTGTCGGGAATTTGTTGGGAATTTGTCGGGAATTCCAGGAATTTGTTGAGAATTCTGGGAATTGGTTGGGAATTCCAGGAATTTGTTGAGAATTCTGGGAATTGGTCAGGAATTGGTTGGGAATTCTGGGAATTGGTTGGGAATTCTGGGATTTTTTTTGAGAATTCTGGGAATTGGTCAGGAACTTGTTGGTAATTTCCAGGAATTTGCCAGGAATTCTGGGAATTCGTCAGGAATTCCAGGAATTCGTTGAGAATCCTGGGAACTGGTCGGGAATTTTGTCGGGGATTTCTGGGAACCTGTCGGGAATTTGCCGGGAATTTTGGGAATTTGCCGGGAATTCTGGGAATCTCCCGCGGAATCCCCACCCTGCATGTTGTGGTCCAGCGGCAGGGAGACGCCGACGTCGCAGATCTTGACGTCCTGGAAGTCGCCGCGCACGACGACGTTCGGGGACTTGACGTCGCCGTGGAGCAGCCGCTGCTCCGTGTGCAGGTACTGCCGGGAAAAAAACGGCGGGAAAAACAGTGGGAAAAACGGCGGGAAATTATGGGAAAAACAGCGGGAAATTATGGGAAAAACGGCGGGAAACAATGGGAAAAACAGCGGGAAACAATGGGGAAAACAGCGGGAAAAACGGCGGGAAATTATGGGAAAAACAGCAGGAAAAACGGCGGGAAATTATGGGAAAAACAGCGGGAAACAATGGGAAAAAAACAATGGGAAAACAGCGGGGGAACAACGGGGAAAACAGCGGGAAAAACAATGGGAAAACAGCGGGAAAAAAACAGCGGGGGAAACAACGGGGAAAACAGCGGGAAAAACAACGGGAAAACAGCGGGAAACAATGGGAAAAACAGCGGGAAATTATGGGGAAAAACAGCGGGGGAAACAATGGGAAAAACAATGGGAAAACAGCGGGAAAAACAGCGGGAAAAACAGCGGGAAAAACAGTGGGAAAAACAGTGGGAAACAATGGGGAAAACAGCAGGAAACAATGGGAAAACAGCGGGAAAAACATGGGAAAAACAGCGGGGAAACAATGGGAAACAGCGGGAAAAACAGCGGGAAATTATGGGAAAAACAGCGGGAAACAATGGGAAAAACAATGGGAAAACAGCGGGGGAAACAACGGGGAAAACAGCAGGAAAAACAATGGGAAAACAACAGAAAAACAGTGGGAAAATAATGGGAAAACGGCAGGAAAAACAGCGGGAAACAACGGGAAAACAGCAGGGAACAGGGGAAAAACAACGGGAAAAACAGTGGGAAACAATGAGAAAACAACGGGAAAACAATGGGAAAAACAGCGGGAAACACAATGGGGAAAACAGAGGGAAAAACAACGGGAAACACAATGGGAAAAGCAGCAGGAAACAACGGGAAAACAGCGGGGGAAACAGCGGGAAAACAATGGGAAAAACAATGGGAAAAACAGGGGGAAAACAGGGGGAAAATATCGGATAAACAGCAGGAAAAACAATGGGAAAACAACAGAAAAACAGTGGGGAAAATAATGGGAAAACAGCAGAAAAACGGCAGGAAAACAGCGGGAAACAACGGGAAAACAGCAGGGAACAGGGGAAAAACTACGGGAAAAACAGTGGGAAACAATGAGAAAACAACGGGAAAACAATGGGAAAAACAGCGGGAAACGCAATGGGAAAAGTGGGAGAGGAGACGGGAAAAACTGCAGGGAAAATGTGGGAAGGGAGCTGGGAAAAGGTGGGAAAAACATGGGCAGAGGGCCAAGAAAAAGTGGGAAGGGAGCCGGGAAACAAACACCGGGAAAAACGTGGGAAGAGAGCTGGGGAAAAAACCAGGAAAAGGTGGGAAGGGAGCTGGGAAAACCACGGGAAAAGGTGGGGAAAAACCATGGGAAAAAGGTGGGAAGAGAGCTGGGAAAAACCATAGGGAAACACAGGAAGAGAGTTTGGAAAAACATGGGAAGAGACTCGGGAAAAGGTGGGAAAGGACCTGGGAAAAGGTGGGAAGAGAATGGGAAAAATGTGGGACGAGACCCGGGAAGAGAGCTGGGAAAAGGTGGGAAGAGAATAGGGAAAAACACGTGGAAAAACGTGGGAAGAGAGTCAGGAAAAACGTGGGAAAAGACCCTGGAAAAAGTGGGAAGAGACTCGGGGAAAAACACGTGGAAAAACGTGGGAAGAGAGTCAGGAAAACTTGGGAAAAGACCCCGGAAAAAAATGGGAAGAGACTCTGGAAAAACATGGTAAGAGCCCTGGGAAAAGCTGTCGGATTTGGGAGAATTTTTGGAGGGGAGGGAAAATCCTGGATCCAGCTGGGAATCCTCAGGGGCGGCCGGGAATCCGCGGATTTCGGGTTTTTATGGATTCCGACCCTGGCGCTCAGCGGTTCCGGCTTTTCCTCGGGCGTTCCCAGAGGTTCTCTGGGAATTCCTTCCCAAATCCCACCCAAATTCCCTTTTCCAGGGAATTCCATCCGTTCCCAGCCTGGGATTGGATCCAGCCCCATGCCGACTCGTCTCCGGGAAGGAATTTCGGGAATTCCCTGGGAATCTCAGCACTCCAGGAAGGGTCTCCCTTCCCTTTCCCATCCCTGAATTCCATAAAAACCCCTCGGGATGGATCCTGAGCGTCCTGGATCCCAGAATCCCGGGATGGTTTGGGATGGGATCCAGGGACCTTCAATCCCATCCCAGGGACACTTCCCACCATCCCAGGGGGATCCAAATCCACCCTCGGACACTGCCGGGGATCCAGGGATTCTCTGGGAATTCCAGCCCGGCCGGGAATTCCTTCCCAACCCCTCCAGCAGCGGGAAAACCGCCCCGGTTCCCCTTTTTCCCCGGATTTTTTTCCCCGTAATCCCTGGGGTTTTTTTCCCCAGATTTTTCCCGGTGTTTATTCCCGGTGTTTATTCCCGGCGTTTATTCCCGGCGTTTTTTCCCGGCGTTCGTTCCCGCCCGTACCTGCAGCGCCCTGGCCACGCTGAGCGCCACGTGCAGGATCTGCGCCGCCGGGAACATTCCCAGGCGCCGCTCCCGGCGCTCCTCGATCAGCGCCTGCAGGGAATTCTCGCCCCCGAACTCCATGGCCAGGCACAGGCTCCCGTCAGGAGCCGCCGTCAGCGCCCGGTACCCTGGGAACGGCGGGAATAACGGCGGGAAAAACGGGATCAGCGGGGATAACGGGATCGACGGGGATAACGGGGGCAGCGGGGATAACGGGATCAACGGGAATGACAGGAATAACGGGAATAACCGGAAAAGCAGTAATGACGGGAATGACAGGGGCAGCGGGAATGACGGGGGCAGCGGGAAAAACAGGATCAACGGGGATAACGGGATCAACGGGAATAACGGGATCAATGGGAATGACAGGAATAACAGGATCAGCGGGAATAACGGGAATAACATGAACAGCAGTAATGACGGGAATAACGGATCAGCAGGAATAACGGGATCAATGGGAATAATGGGGGCAGCGGGAATAACAGGATCAATGGGAATAACAGGATCAACGGGGATAACGGGAATAACAGGAACAGCGGTAATGACAGGAATAACGGGATCAGTGGGAATAACAGGGGCAGCGGTAATGACGGGAATAACGGGATCAGCGGGAATAACAGGAACAGCGGTAATGACGGGAATAACGGGATCAATGGGAATAACGGGAATAACAGGAAAAGCGGTAATGACGGGAATAACGGGATCAATGGGAATAACGGGATCAATGGGAATAACAGGGGCAGCGGGAATAACAGGAACAGCGGTAATGACGGGAATAATGGGATCAACGGGAATAATGGGATCAACGGGAATAACGGGATCAATGGGAATAACGGGGGCAGCAGGAATAACGGGAACAGTGGGAATGACAGGAATAACAGGATCAGTGGGAATGACAGGAATAACGGGATCAAGGGGAATAACGGGGGCAGCGGGAATGACAGGAATGACAGGAACAGAGGGCATAACGGGAATAATGGCAGCAGGGATAACGGGGGCAGCGGGAATGGGAATGACAGGAATAACGGGAACAGAGGGCGTAACGGGAATAACGGGGGTAGCAGGAATAATGGGATCAATGGGAATAACGGGGATAATGAGGGCAGCGGAGATAACGGGAATAACGGGGCAACAGGAATAACGGGAGCAGCGGGAATGGGAATGACGGGAATAACGGGGATAACGGGGGCAGTGGGAATGGAATGACGGGAATAACGGGGGGCAGCGGGAATGGGAATGACGGGAATAACGGGGGCAGCGGGAATGGGAATGACAGGAATAACGGGGGCAGCGGGAATGGGAATGACGGGAATAATGGGGGCAGCGGGAATAACAGGGATAACGGGGGCAGTGGGAATGGGAATGACGGGAATAACGGGATCAACGGGGATAACGGGAGCAGCGGGAATAACTGGAGTAACGGGATCAGTGGGGTCAGCGGGAATGGGATCAGCAGGAATGGGAATAACGCGGTCAGCGGGAACGGATCAACCAGGTCAGTGGGGTCAGCGGGAATGGGAATAACGGGATCAGAGGGAATGGGATCAGCCAGATCAGCGGGGTCAGCAGGAATGGGAATAATGGGATCAGCGGGGTCAGCAGGAATGGGAATGGATCAACGGGATCGGTGGGATCAATGGGAACGGATCCCTGGGAATGGGATCTGTGGGAGCAATGAGATCTGTGGGAATGGCATCAGTGGGATCCATGGGATTGGATTCTTGGGATCAATGAGATCCATGGGATCAACGGGAATGGATCAATGGGAGCGGGATTCGTGGGAATGGGATGGGATTAGGAATTGGATCCGTGGGAAAGGGATGGGAATGGGATCTGTGGGAACAGGGGAGCAGCAACAATCATGGGAGCAGCCTCGGATGGGATTGGTGGGATTTCAATCCCTGAGCATTCCCGGGATCCATCCCTGAGCATTCCCGGGGATCCAGCCCTGACCATTCCCTGGGAATTCCAAAGGCACGGGCAGGTCTGGAATTCCCAAATCCCGCTCAGCTCCCTTTGGAATTGGCTCCACCCCCTCTATTCCCAACAAATCCAACCCCTCCATTCCCAAGGATCCCAATCCCATTCCCAGGAATGCCTTTCCAAGGATTCCCACCCCCATTCCCAAAGATCCTGCCCGTTCCCAAGGATCCGGCCCCATCCCCTCAGAATTCCCACTCCATTCCCAAGGCTCCAGTCCCATTCCCATGGATCCCATTCCCGCTGGATTCCCACCCCATTCCCAAGGATCCATTCCTGTGTCCCCATTCCCATTCCTGTTCTCATTCCCCATTCCCATCATTCCCCATTCCCCATTCCCACCATTCCCCATTCCCCAGTTCCCCATTCCCATCATTCCCATTCCCAGCAGGGCCCAGGCCCATCATTTCCCATTCCCAGCAGGGCCCAGGCCCATCATTTCCCATTCCCATCAGGGCCCATTCCCATCATTTCCCAGGCCCCAGGCCATCAGGCCCCATTCCCATTCCCCTTCCCCAGGCCCAGGCCCATCAGGCCCAGGACCCCGGGCCCAGGCCCAGCAGGGCCCATTCCCAGCAGGGCCCAGGCCCAGGCCCATCAGGGCCCAGGCCCAGGCCAGCAGGCCCCAGGCCCATTCCCAGCAGGCCCAGGCCCCGGGCCCAGGCCCAGCAGGCCCCAGGGCCCAGGCCCCAGGCCCAGCAGGCCCCAGGCCCCAGGCCCAGCAGGCCCCAGGCCCCAGGCCCAGCAGGCCCCCCTTCCCCAGGCCCCCAGGCCCCTTCCCCAGGCCCCGGCCCCAGGCCCCGGCCCAGCAGGCCCATCAGGGCCCATTCCCCAGGCCCAGGCCCCAGGGCCCAGGCCCAGCAGGGCCCAGGCCCAGGCCCAGCAGGGCCCAGGCCCAGCAGGCCCAGGCCCCATTCCCAGCAGGCCCAGGCCCCAGGGCCCAGGCCCAGCAGGCCCACCAGGCCCCATTCCCACCAGGCCCCAGGCCCACCAGGCCCCCAGGCCCCAGGCCCAGCAGGCCCAGCAGGCCCAGCAGGCCCACCATTCCCAGCAGGCCCCAGGCCCATTCCCACCAGGCCCCAGGCCCCATTCCCAGCAGGCCCATCAGGCCCAGCAGGCACATCAGGCCCAGCAGGCCCATCAGGCCCAGCAGGCCCCAGGCCCCAGGCCCCAGGCCCCAGGCCCAGCAGGCCCCAGGCCCACGCCCAGCGGCCCGTCCCCATTCCCATCAGGAACCATTCCCAGCAGGCCCCATTCCCATCAGGCCCCATTCCCATCAGGCCCCATTCCCAGCATTCCCCAGTCCCATCAGGCCCCATTCCCATCATTCCCATTCCCATCATTCCATTCCCATCATTTCCCACTCCCATCATTTCCCACTCCCCATTCCCCAGTCCCCATCATTCCCCATTCCCCATTCCCAGCATTTCCCAGGCCCCAGGCCCCATCATTCCCCATTCCCATCATTCCCATTTCCCATTCTTCCCATTCCCCTTCCCCATTCCCCATTCCCCATTCCCATCATTCCCCATTCCCCTTTCCCCATTCCCCATTCCCCATTCCTCATTCCCATTCCCATCATTTCCATTCCCATCATTTCCATTCCCATCATTCCCCATTCCCCATTCCCATCATTCCCATCATTCCCATCATTCCCATCATTCCCATCATTCCCCATTCCCATCATTCCCCATTCCCATCATTCCCCATTCCCCATTCCCATCATTCCTGTTCCCATCATTCCCACCATTCCCACCATTCCCACCGTTCCCGGACCCCACCCACCCACGATGTTGGGGTGCCGCAGGCTCCGCAGGGTCCGCGCCTCCTCCCGGAGTCTCCGTTGGAAGAGGCTCCGCTGGCTCTGGGAGCAGCCGGAGTTGATTTTCTTCACGGCCCAGGGGGAGCGGGACAACCCCCGCGGGGACCTGGGCGGGAAAAGCGCCGGAATTCCCACAGGGAATTCCCAAAGGAGCGGGACAACCCCCACGGGGACCTGGGCGGGAAAAACGCCGGAATTCCCACAGGGAATTCCATGGGGAGCGGGACAATCCCCGCGGGGACCTGGGCGGGAAAAACTCCCAATTTTTTCCAGGATTCTCCCTCCCCTCCAAAAATTCTCCCAAATCCGACGCCTTTTCCCAGGGCTCTTCCCATGCTTTTCCCGGCTCTCATCCCACATTTTTCCCATATTTTTCCCACGGTTTTCCTGGTCCCTTCCCACATTTTTCCCAAGTCTCTTCTCATCTCTTTCCAGGATCTTTTCCCATGTTTCTCCCGGGGCTCTTCCCGGATTTTCCCAGTCTCTTCCCATGTTTTTTCCAGGTCTTTTCCCGCCTTTTCCCGAATTTTTTCCCACATTTTTCCCGGCTCTCTTCCCACGTTTTTCCATGTGTTTTTTCCAAGTCTCTTCCCACCTTGTCCCAGGGCTTTTCCCACCTTGTCCCATGTCTCTTCCCAGGTTTTGGGCAGGGAATTCCAGGGGAACTGGGGGAATTCCCGAGGGAATCGGGAACGGGATCCTGGCGGATTCCTCCGGGGCAGATCCAGGGAAAGGGGATTTGGATCTGTTCCCGTTTCCGGAGGGAGCCGGGGTTTGGGATGGAGCCCAGATCCTTGGGAAAGGGCTATCCCAAAAAATATGGGACTGAAATCCCGGAATTCCAGACAGGCAAAGGGGTATCCCAAAAAAACAGAGCCCAGAATCCCTGGGAAAGGGGTATCCCAAAAAAAACAAAGCCCAGATCCTTGGGAAGGGATATCCCCCCAAAAAAAAGAGCCCAAAATCCTGGAATTCCAGTCAAGGAAAGGGATATCCCAAAATAACGGAGCCCAAAATCCCTGGGAAAGGGATATCCCAAAAAAATGGAGACCGAAATCTCGGAATTCCAGCCAGGGAAAAGGGTATCCCAAAATAACGGTGCCCAGATCCTTGGGAAAGGGGTATCCCAAAAAAACAGAGCCCAAAATCCCAGAATTCCAGCCAAGGAAAGGGATATCCCAAAAATATGGAGACTGAAATCCCGGAATTCCAGCCAAGGAAAGGGATATCCCAAAAAAACTGGGACCGAAATCCCGGAATTCCAGCCAGGGAAAGGGATATCCCAAAAAAAGAGCCCAGAATCCCAGGGAAAGGGATATCCCAAAAAAACAGAGCCCAAAATCCTGGAATTCCAGTCTGGAAAAGGGATACCCCAAAAAAAAGGGAGACCAAATCCCAGAATTCCCAGGAATGGAGCCCAGATCCCGGAATTCCAGCCTGGGAAAGGGATATCCTAAAATAACAGAGCCCCAAATCCTGGAATTCCAGGAATGGAGCCCAGATCCCGGAATTCCAGCCTGGGAAAGGGATATCCCAAAAAAGCAGAGCTCAGAATCCCCAGGAAAGGGATATCCCAAAAAAAAACCCAGCCCAAATCCCAGAATTCCTGCCAGGACAGCGTTATCCCAAAGTAACGGAGCCCAGATCCCGGAATTCCCAGGAACAGAGCCCAGATCCCGGAATTCCCGCCAGGACCGCGTTATCCCGAATTAACGGAGCCCAGATCCTGGAATTCCCGCCAGGACAGCGTCATCCCAAATTAACGGAGCCCAGATCCCGGAATTCCCAGGAACAGAGCCCAGATCCCAGAATTCCCGCCAGGACAGCGTTATCCCGAATTAACGGAGCCCAGATCCCGGAATTCCCGCCAGGACAGCGTTATCCCGAATTAACGGAGCCCAGATCCCGGAATTCCCGCCAGGACAGCATTATCCCGAATTAACGGAGCCCAGATCCCGGAATTCCCGCCAGGACAGCGTTATCCCGAATTAACGGAGCCCAGATCCCGGAATTCCCGCCAGGACAGCGTTATCCCGAATTAACGGAGCCCAGATCCCGGAATTCCCGCCAGGACAGCGTTATCCCGAATTAACGGAGCCCAGATCCCGGAATTCCCGCCAGGACAGCGTTATCCCGAATTAACGGAGCCCAGATCCCGGAATTCCCAGGAACAGAGCCCAGATCCCGGAATTCCCGCCAGGACAGCGTTATCCCGAATTAACGGCGCCCAGATCCCGGGATTCCCGCCAGGACAGCGTTATCCCGAATTAACGGAGCCCGGATCCCGGAATTCCCGCCAGGACAGCGTTATCCCGAATTAACGGAGCCCGGATCCCGGAATTCCCGCCAGGACAGCGTTATCCCGAATCGCCGCGCTCCTCCCCGCCTCCGCAGATCCCAAATCCCCTCCTCGGGCTCCGCATCCAGGGGCAGGAAAATCGGGATGGTGCCGAGCTCCCGGCTCCTTTTCCAGCCCCGTTCCTGGGGGATTTCCCGGGATAACCGTTCCCGACGCCGTTCCCGACCTTTTCATCAGGTAGACGCTGACTCCGGTGCCGAATCCCAACTTCTGCATGAAGGGAGAGGCCGGGATGGTGACGGACACGGCGCCGGCATCTGCAGGGAGAATTCCCGGGAAAATCCGGGATCGGGAACTTGCGGGATTCTGGGAAGGATTCGCCGTTCCCGGCGGGATTGGGAAGGGCCGGAATTCCCGGAGCTCCTTCCCAAAGCGTTCCCCGATTTTTTTGGGAGTTTTGGATTTTTGGGAAAGCTCCTTCCCAACCCCCCCCCCTCGTTTGTCTCCCGATGTTTTCCCGAATTCCAGCTCCGCTCCACGGGTGGGTTTGATCCTAAAAACACGGAGCTGCCGCGGATCCGACCCCGAATTCCAGAGGGGAACAGAGGGAAGAGCAGAGAGCTGGGATGGGGAAAAGCGGGGAAAGCGGGGGAATGGGAATGGAAGGGGGGAATGGGAATGATGGGGTGGGAAAAAACTGGGAATGGGAATGATGGGGTGGGAAACCGGGAATGGGAAAAAGTGGGATAGGAATGATGGGGTGGAAAACCAGGAAACTGGGATGGGGAAAAGTGGGATGGGAAAAAACTGGGATGGGAAAAACTTGGATGGGAGAAGAAACAGGGATGGAAAAGTGGGACGGGAAAAAGTGGGACGGGAAACTCGGATGGGAATTAGGATGGGAAAAACTGGGATGGAAAAACAGGGATGGGAATGATGGGAAGGGAAAAAACTGGGATGGGAAAAAACGGGGATGGGAAATGGGGATGGAAATTGGGACGGACAAAACAGGGATGGGGAAAACAGGAAACAGGGATGGGAATGATGGGATGGGAAACTGATCCCAGCCGATCCCAGGGATTTCCCGCCAAGGATAAAACTGGGAGGAGGAGGAAGGGGAGGGACCGGCAGAGTTTTCCAGGGAATCTGCGGAATTCTCCCAGGAAAAGTCTGGCCCAGGCTCGGAGCAGCCTCTGGAATCCATCCCAGGATTCCGGGTTTGGAATGAGGGCATCTCCCCCTGGAAAAGCCGCCGGGATCATCCCGGGATTCCTCCTGGGAACATTCCGGGATCATCCCGGGATTCCTCCTGGGAATGTTCTGGAATCTCCCGCCATTCCTCCTGGGAATCTTCTGGGATCATCCCTCAATTCCTCGTGAGAATGTTCTGGGATCTCCCACCATTCCCCCTGGGAATGTTCCGGGATCATCCCGCCATTCCTCCTGGGAATGTTCCGGAATCATCCCAGGATTCCTTGTGGGAATGTTCCAGAATTATCCCTCAATTCCTCATGGGACTGTTCTGGGATCATCCCGGGATTCCTCCTGGGAATGTTCTGGGATCTCCCACCATTCCCCCTGGGAATGTTCCGGGATCATCCCGGGATTCCTCCTGGGAACGTTCTGGGATCTCCCTCGATTCCTCCTGGGAATGTTCCGGGATCTCCCGCCATTCCTGGTGGGACTGTTCCGGGATCCTCCTGGGATTCCTCATGGGAATGTTCCGGGATCTCCCCGTGATTCCTCCTGGGAATGTTCCGGAATCATCCCGGGATTCCTTGTGGGAATGTTCCAGGATCATCCCGGGATCCCTCCCGGGAATGTTCCGGGATCTCCCGCCGTTCCTCCTGGGAACGTTCCGGAACTTCCCGCCGTTCCTCACCTTTGTCCCTGCGGGATGTGGCGCTCGGGCACTGGAATGTGTCCATGGAGCCGATCCCGATCCTGATCCCGATCCTGTGGGGACACGGAGCGACACCAACGGCTCTGCGGGGATTGGGGAAATCCCGGATCTGGGAATTCAGGGAACTCCAGGATTCGGGAATTAGGAGGAGATCCTGGATTTGGGAGAGATCCTAGATATGGGAATTGAGGGGTCCTGGATTTGGGAATTCAGGTAAATCCAAGACTGGGGATTTGGAGAAGTGCAGGCTTCAGGAATTGAGGAAGGTCCTGGATTTGGGAATTGGGGAAATCCAGGATTTGAGAATTGAGGGAAGTGCAGGAACTGGAGATCCTGGAAGTGCAGGATTCAGGAATTGGGGAAATCCTGAATTTCGGAATTGGGGGATCCCGGATTTGGGAATTGAAGGAAATCTCAGATTTGGGAATTCAGGGAAGTGCAGGATTTGGGAACTGGAGATCCTGGGTTTGGGAATTGGGGAAATGCAGGATTTGGGAATTGGGGACGATCCTGGGTTTGGGAATTGAGGGAAATTTCAGATTTGGGTAATCCTGAATTTGGGAATTGGGGAGATCCTGGATTCCGGAATTGGGGAAATCCTGGATTTGGGAATTGAGGGAAATCCCAGACTTGGGAACTGGGTACGGTCCTGGGTTTGGGAATTCAGGGAAGTGCAGGATTGGGAATTGGAGATCTTGGATTTGGGAATTGGGGAAGAGCAGGATTTGGGAATTGGGGAAATCCTGAATTCGGGAATTAGGGGATCCTGGATTTGGGAATTGAGGGAAATCTCAGATTTGGGAATTCAGGGAAGTGCAGGATTTGGCAGCTGGGGATCCTGGAACTGGGGAAGTGCAGGATTCGGGAATTCGGGGAGGTCCCACATTTGGGAATTGGGGATCCTGGAACTGGGAACTGGGGGGAGATCCTGGATTTGGGAATTGGGGAAATCCCAGATTCGGGAATTGAGGAAATCCCAGATTCGGGAATTGGGGGGGTCCCGGGTGGGAGGGATCCCAGTTTGGGAATGCAGGGGGAGGAATCCCAAATCAGGGAACTGGCAAAATCCCAAATCAGGGAATGGGGGGAGAAATCCCAAACTGGGGGAATTGGGAAGAAATCCCGGATCAGGGATTTGGGGGAGAAATCCCAAATGGGGGAATTGGGAAATCCCGGATCAGGGATTTGGGGGAGAAATCCCAAATCGGGGAATGGGGGGAGAAATCCCAAACTGGGGAATTGGGAAGAAATCCCGGATCAGGGAATTGGGGAAATCCCAAATCGGGAATGGGGGGGAAATCCCAGATCAGGGAACTGGGGAGAAATCCCACATCTGGAACTGGGGAGAAATCCCAGATCAGGAATGGGGAAATCCTGGATCAGGGATTTGGGGGAGAAATCCCAAATCAGGGAAATGGGGGGATCCAGATCAGGGATTTGGGATGGTCCCAGCTTGGGGGGGGTCCCGGATTTGGGAATTCCGGGCTGGGGCAGGATCCCAGCCCAGGGGTGGGCGCTCCAGGGTTGGGATGTCAGGATTTGGGAATGGGGGGAGGAAAATCCCAGTTTTTTGGGGGGAGGGAGGGAAATTCCCAGCTCCGGGTGGTTCCCGGGAAGAGCCCCCGGACCCAGCTCGGTTCCGATCCCAGGGAATTCCCGGATTCTTTACCCGGTGCCGATCCAGGGAATTCCCGGCTCCTTTACCCGGTGCCGATCCCAGGGAATTCCCGGATTCTTTACCCGGTGCCGATCCCAGGGAACTCCCGGACCCTTTCCCGGTGCCGATCCCAGGGAATTCCCGGATCCCCTCCCGGTGCCGATCCCAGGGAATTCCCGGATCCCCTCCCGGTGCCGATCCCAGGGAATTCCCAGCTCCTTACCCGGTGCCGATCCCAGGGAATTCCCGGATCCTTTTCCCGCTTTTTCCCGCCGTTTTCTGGCGCCGCGTTCGAATCCCGCGCGCGCGCGCGAGCGCCGGCCCCGCCCCTTCCGGGAGGCGCGGCCAATCACGGAGGCGTAATTGAAGCGGGGCCAATGGAGGAGGCGTGTCCGACCAGGGGGCGTGGCCAGAGCGGCGCGGGCAGAGCGGGGGGGCGTGGCCAGCGCGGAGGGGGCGTGGCCTGGGAGCCCGAGCGGTTTCGGGGCGTCCCAGAGCCAATGGGGACTCGGGATTGGGGATTTGGGATTCGGGATTCGGTATTTGGGGCTCCGTGGGGCTGGGAGGGGGCAGGAATGTGGGGCGGGGGCGCGGTGGGGTCACGGGAAACCCGTAAATGGCTCTGAACCCCATAAATACACCTAAAACCCCATAAATACACCTAAAACCCCATAAATACCCCTAAAACCAATAAATATCCCTAAAACCCATAAATACCCCTAAAAACCCCATAAATACACCTAAAACTCCATAAATCTCCCTAAAACCCCATAAATACCCCTAAAACCCCATAAATACACCTAAAACTCCATAAATATCCCTAAAACCCCATAAATACCCCTAAAATCCCATGAATACCCCTAAAACCCATCTCTGCAATCCCATAAATGGCTCTGAACCCCATAAATACCCCTAAAAACCAATAAATATCCCTAAAACCCCATAAATACCCCTAAAACCCATCTCTGCAATCCCATAAATGGCTCTGAACCCCATAAATCCCCCTAAAACCCCATAAATATCCCTAAAACCCATAAATACCCCTAAAACCCATAAATATCCCTAAAACCCATAAATACCCCTAAAACCCATAAATACCCCTAAAACCCATAAATACCCCTAAAACCCGTCCCTGCAATCCCATAAATGGTTCTGAACCCCATAAATATCCCTAAAACCCCATAAATCCCCCTAAAACCCGTCCTTGCAATCTCATAAATGGCTCTGAACCCCATAAATCCCCTAAACCCGTCCCTGCAACCCCATAAATGGCTCTGAACCCCATAAATACCCCTAAAACCCCATAAATACCCCTAAAACCCCATAAATACCCCTAAACCCCATCTCTGCAATCCCATAAATGGCTCTGAACCCCATAAATACCCCTAAAACCCCATAAATACCCCTAAGACCCATAAATATCCCTAAAACCCGTCCCTGCAACCCCATAAACCCCATAAATGCCATAAATCTTCCTAAAACCCATCCCTGCAACCCCATAAACCCCGAATGCTGCCTGACCCCCCCCCGACCCCATAAATCCCCAATCCTGCAACCCCATGAACCCCGAGTGCTCCCTGACCCCATAAAACCCCATAAAAACCCCATGAAACCCCCCAAAACCCCATAAACCCCATAAACTCCATTAAACCTCACAAACCCCCCCAGCCTCCGTAACCCCATAGACCCCAACTAACCCCATGAACCCCACTAAATCCCATAAATTTCACAAAACCCACAACCCCCGTAAACCCCATAAATTGCCATAAATCCCATTAATCCCACTAATCACGTAGAACCCCATAAAACCCCATAAACCCCATAAAATCCCATTCACCCCATAAAAACCCCATGAATTCCCATAAACCCCATTAATCCCATAAATCCCATAAAACCCCCATAAATTCCCCCAAACCCCCAAACCCCATGAATTCCCATAAACCCCATAAATTCCCATTAACCCCACAAACCCCATAAACCCATAAATTCCCACAAACCCCATAAATTTCCCCAAACCCCATAAACCCCCCAAACCCCATGAATTCCCCCAAACCCCACAAACCCCATAAATTCCCCCAAACCCCATGAACTCCCCCAAACCCCACAAACCCCATTCACCCCACAAACCCCATGAACTCCCCCAAACCCCATAAATTCCCCCAAACCCCACAAACCCCATAAACCCCACAAACCCCATGAACTCCCCCAAACCCCACAAACCCCATAAACTCCCCCAAACCCCACAGGCGCCGCTGTCGCCGCCCCACACGGGGAGGATCCAAACCCTTTATGGCTCCGGAGCGATCCCATGGCCGCGGCCTTTTGGGGTTCCCCTTTTGGGGTGGGTTTGGGATCGTCCCCAGTATCTTTGGGATGGATTTGGGGTTCCCCTTTTGGGTTTTCCTTTTGGGATGGATTTGGGATCGTCCCCGGTACCTTGGGATGGGTTTGGGATTTTCCCCTTTGGGATGGATTTGGGATTGTCCCTGGTATCTTTGGGATGGATTTGGGATTTTCCCTTTTGGGGTTTTCCCCTTCGGGGTGGGTTTGGGATGGATTTGGGATTGTCTCCGGTATCTTTGGGATGGATTCGGGGTTTTCCCTTTTGGGGTGGATTTGGGGTGGGTTTGGGATCGTCCCCGGTATCTTTGGGATGGGTTTGGGGTTTTCCCCTTTAGGGTGGATTCGGGGTTTTCCCTTTTGGGGTGGATTTGGGGTGGATTTGGGATCATTCCCAGTATCCTTGGGATGGATTTGGGATGATCCCCAGTATCTTTGAGATGGATTCGGGGTTTTCCCTTTTGGGATGGATTTGGGGTTTTCCCTTTTGGGGTGGATTTGGGGTGGATTCGGGGTGGATTTGGGATCATCCCCGGTACCCTTGGGATGAATTTGGGATCTTTCCCAGTGTCTTTGGGATGGATTTGGGGTTTTCCCTTTAGGGATGGATTGGGGGTTTTCCCTTTTGGGTGGATTGGGGTGGATTTGGGATCATCCCCGGTATCTTTGGGATGGATTTGGGATTTTCCCTTTTGGGATGGATTCGGGGTTTTTCCCTTTTGGGATCGGTTTGGGTTGGATTTGGGATCATCCCTGGTATCCTTGGGATGGATTTGGGGTTTTCCCTTTTGGGGTGGATTTGGGGTGGGTTTGGGATCATCCCCGGTATCCTTGGGATGGATTTGGGATCATCCCTGGCATTTTTGGAATAGATTTGGGGTTTTCCCTTTTGGGGTTTTCCCCTTTGGGATGGATTCGGGGTTTTCCCTTTTGGGGTGGATTTGAGGTGGATTTGGGATCATCCCTGGTATCCTTGGGATGGATTTGGGGTTTTCCCCCAGCCCCTTTGGGATGGGTTTGGGATCACCCCCGGTATCTTTAGGGTGGATTTAGGATCATCCCCAGGATCCTTGGGATGGATTTGGGGTCATTCCTTTTGGGATGGATTCGGGGTCATTCCTTTTGGGATCATCCCCAGCCCCTTCGGGACGGGTTTGGGATTTCCCCCTTTGGGATTTCCCCTTTCAGAATGGATTTGGGATTTTCCCCTTTTGGGATTGGAGAGAGCTCCGGGAAAAAACGGGGCTGGAAAATGTCCCGGGATAACCGGGATTGGGGAGAACTCCGGGAAAAAAACGGGGCTGGAAAATGTCCCGGGATAACCGGGATGGGAGAGAGCTCTGGAAAAACGGGAGTAGAAAATGTCCCGGGATAACCGGGATTGGGGAAACGACCGGGATTGGAAAAACCGGGATTGGAGCCAACTCCGGGAACAAACGGGAGTGGAAAATGTCCCGGGATAACCGGGATGGGAGAGAGCTCCGGGATAACCGGGATTGGGGAGAGCTCCGGGAATGCGGGGCTGGAAAATGTCCCGGGATAACCGGGATTGGGGAAACGACCGGGATTGGAAAAACCGGGATAGGGGAAACAACAAGGATTGGAGAGAACTCCGGGAACAAACGGGAGTGGAAAATGTCCCGGGATAACCGGGATTGGGGAGAGCTCCGGGAATACGGGGCTGGAAAATGTCCTGGGATAACCGGGATTGGAGAGAGCTCTGGAAAAACGGGAGTAGAAAATGTCCCGGGATAACGGGGATTGGGGGGAACTCCGGGAATGCGGGGCTGGAAAATGTCCCGGGATCGACGTTCCCGTTCCAGGCGTTCTTCCAGCTCCGCCCGCATTCCACTCCCGCCATCCCAGGGATCCGGGGATTCCCTGGGAATCCCTTCCCAAAAATCCCATTTCTCCCCTTTTCCAGGGAATTCCCTCCATTCCTAGCCTGGGATTGGATCCAGCCCCATCCCCACTCCTCTCCGGGAAGGAATTTCGGGAATTCCCTGGGAATCTCAGCGCTCCAGGAAGGGTCTCCCTTCCCTTTCCCATCCCCGAATTCCATGAAAACCCCTCGGGTTCGATCCTGAGCCTCCTGGATCCCAGAATCCCGGAACTCTTTGGATGGGATCCATGGATTTTAAATTCCAAGGCCACGATCCTGGGATTTTTCCCAACCTTTCCTTGGCCGCTCCCGGGGATTCTCCGGGAATTCCTTCCCGAGATCCCACCTCCGGGAGCTTCCAGGGATGCAATTCCCGGGCTGTTGGTGCCCTCTAAAGGAGCGGGGCGGGAGCAGCCGCAGAGCGGCAAAAATCCATGGAAAAGGCCCCGGGATTCCTGGGAATTCCCATGGGATGGCGAATCGGAACCGGGAGCTGGTGCCAGGCCCGGGGGAGGATTTGGGATCGCTCATTCCAGGCGGGAACATCCCGGAAGGCGAAAAGGGACCTCGGGATCCGATCCCGGTCCAGGGGGAGCCCCGGGATTCCGCTCTTCCCACTGAAGATCCCAAAGAATTCCCGGATCCATCCGGGGGTTTCCTTCATTTCCTTCCTCTTCCCTGTTTTTTTTTCCCCCCACAGGTTTTCCTTTCCCTTTGGATTCCCAAAAAATCCCAAATCCCATGGATTTACAGGTGGGAATGGCTGGGTGTGATCCGGGATTCCCGAAAAATCCCAAATCCCATGGATTCACAGGTGGGAATGTTTGGGTTTGATCCGTGATTCCCGAAAATCCCAAATCCCATGGATTCACAGGTGGGAATGTTTGGGTGTGATCCGGGATTCCCAAAAAATCCCAAATCCCATGGATTCACAGGTGGGAATGGCCGGGTGTGATCCAGGATGGGGATGAAATTCCCAAAAAATGCCAAATCCCGTGGATTCACAGGTGGGAATGTTTGGGTTTGATCTGGGATGGGGATGAAATTCCCAAAAAATCCCAAATCCCATGGATTCACAGGTGGGAATGTTTGGGTGTGATCCAGGATGGGGATGAAATTCCCAAAAAATCCCAAATCCCATGGATTCACAGGTGGGAATGGCCGGGTGTGAGCCGGGATTCCCGAAAAATCCCAAATCCCATGGATTTACAGGTGGGAATGGCCGGGTGTGATCCGGGATTCCCAAAAAATCCCAAATCCCATGGATTCACAGGTGGGAATGGCCGGGTGTGATCCGGGATTCCCAAAAAATCCCAAATCCCATGGATTCACAGGTGGGAATGTTTGGGTTTGATCCGTGATTCCCAAAAAATCCCAGATCCCATGGATTCACAGGTGGGAATGGCCGGGTGTGATCTGGGATGGGGATGAAATTCCCAAAAAATCCCAAATCCCATGGAATCACAGGTGGGAATGGCCGGGTGTGATCCGGGATTCCCAAAAAATCCCAAATCCCATGGATTCACAGGTGGGAATGTTTGGGTGTGATCCGGGATTCCCAAAAAATCCCAAATCCCATGGATTCACAGGTGGGAATGTCCAATGGGGTCACTCTGGGGTTTGGGGACATTTTGGGATTTGGTGAAGTTTTGGGGTCTGGGGACATTTTGGGATCCAGGGGCACTTTGGGATTCGGGATCACTTTGGGATTCGGGAACACTTTGGGATGTGGGAACACTTTGGGATTTGGGGTCACTTTGGGATTTGGGATCACTTTGGGATTCGGGGTCTCTTTGGGATTTGGGATCACTTTGGGATTTGGGATCACTTTGGGATTTGGGGTCACTTTGGGATTTGGGATCACTTTGGGATTTGGGAACACTTTGGGATTCGGGGTCACTTTGGGATTTGGGGTCACTTTGGGATTTGGGATCACTTTGGGATTTGGGGTCACTTTGGGATTTGGGAACACTTTGGGATTTGGGATCACTTTGGGATTCGGGGTCACTTTGGGATTTGGGATCACTTTGGGATTCGGGTCTCTTTGGGATTTGGGATCACTTTGGGATTTGGGATCACTTTGGGATTTGGGGTCACTTTGGGATTCGGGGTCACTTTGGGATTCGGGGTCACTTTGGGATTTGGGATCACTTTGGGATTCGGGGTCACTTTGGGATTTGGGATCACTTTGGGATCTGTGAACACTTTGGGATTTGAGGACACTTTGGGATTCGGGGTCAGTTTGGGATTTGGGGTCTCTTTGGGATTCGGGATCTCTTTGGGAACAGGGATGGGGCGCGAGGGAACGGCCCCGGCAGTTCCAGGCGAGGTTCCCTTGGATACCGGGAACAATTCCCGCCTGGAAAGGGTCGGAGTCCCCATTCCCGCTCTGGGATCCCTGCGGATTTGGGGGGGACGATGGATCCGGGCTCCGGGGCCTTTCCCAACCCCAAAATCCCGGGATTCCCGGAGGTTTCCCTCTCCCTCTGGGGCTGGCGCTCGCCTGGATTCGCTCTTCCCCCTGGGAATTTTTTTGGAATTTTTGGGGAATTTTTTTTGGGGAATTTTTTGGGAATTTTTTTTGGTGCTCGGCCCCGATCCCGGGGTTCCCATGGAGCCGTGCCTCAGTTTCCCCATTCCCAACTTCCTGCAGCAGGGAAGGGAAAAAGGAATGGAATGGAAATGGAATGGAATGGAAATGGAATGGAATGGAATGGAATGGAATGGGGTGGAATGGAATGGAAATGGAAATGGAAATGGAATGGAAATGGAATGGAAATGGAAATGGAATGGAAATGGAAATGGAATGGAATGGAATGGAAATGGAAATGGAAATGGAATGGAATGGGGTGGGGGAGGGGAGGGGAGGGGAGGGGGAGGGGCGAAGCGGGAGGAGGGGGAGGGGGAGGGGGGGGAGGGGGAGGGGGAGGGGGAGGGGGGAGGGGGAGGGGCGAAGCGGGAGGAGGGGGAGGGGGGGGGGGGGGGGGGGGGGGGGAGGGGCGGCCCCGCTGCTGAAGAATTCAGCGCTGGGAGCGCGGAGGAGCAGCGAACCGGCACCGAACCGACACCGAGCTGAGCTCCGGCACCGGGACCGCACCGAGCACCGGGACCGAGCACCGGGACCGGCACCGGGCTCTGCACCGAGCACCGGGACCGGCACCGGGACCGAACCGGGCTCTGCACCGAGCACCGGGACCGGCACCGGCACCGAACCGGGCTCTGCACCCGAGCACCGGGACCGCGCGGAGCACCGGCACCGGGCTCCGCACCGAGACCGCACCAGGTACCGGACACTGCACCGGGACCGCACCGAGCGCCTCGGTCCCACACCGGGACCGCATCAGAGACCGGGACCGACCCGGGACCGACCCGGGACCGCACCGGGACCGCACCGGGACCAGCCCGAGCTCCGCACCGAGCACCGGGACCGGCAGCGGGTACCGGAACCGGCGACGCACCGAGCACCAGGACTGACCCGGGATCACCTCGGGCCCCGCTCCGAGCCAGCCCCGGGACCGGCCCGAGCTCCGGGACCGAGCACCGGGACCGCATCGGGCACCGGGACCGAGCACCGGGACCGCTCCGGGCATCGGGACCGAGCACCGGGCATCGAGCACCGAGCTCCGGGACCGCATCGAACCCGCACCGGGAGCGCACCGAGCTTTGGGGACCGAGCACCGGGACCGCATCGGGCACCGAGATCCGCTCCGGGACCAACCCGAGCGCCTGGATCCGCACCGGGATCCGCTCCGGGACATCACCGAGCACCGGGATCCGCACCGGGCCCGCACCGAGCACCGGGATCGGCTCCGGGATCATCCCGAGCGCCTGGATCAGCTCCGGGATCCGCTCCGGGACATCACCGAGCACCGGGATCGGCTCCGGGATCATCCCGAGCGCCTGGATCTGCACCGGGACCCGCACCGGGCCCGCACCGAGCGCCGGGCCCCGCCCCCGGCCCCATCCCGAGCCCCCCATGGCTCTGGAGCTGCGGCTCCGCTCCGTCTCCGGCCTCCGCGGGAAAGGAGAGCGAATCGCCAAGGCGGCGTTCGGGGTAACCGGGAATTGGGATCGGGAGCTGGGGAGAGGGATTTGGGATCGGGAATTGGGGGAGAGGGATTGGGGAGAGGATTTTGGGGGTGGAATTTGAGGGGCAGGATTTGGGAATTGGGGGGGATCAGGAATTGGGGGATCGGGGATTCGGGGAGAGGGATTTGGGATCGGGAATTGGCAGGGTTGGAATTTTTGGGGAGAGGATTTTGGGGTGGGATTTGGGGATTGGGAATTGGGGATGGGGAGTTGGGGGAGAGAGACTTGGGGGGGTCAGGATTTAGGGATCGGGAATTGGGGAGAGGGATTTGGGGATGGGATTTTGGGGCAGGATTTGGGGGATCAGAATTGGGGGATCAGAACTGGGGGAGAGGGATTTGGGATTGGGAATTGGCAGGGTTGGAATTTTTGGGGAGAGGATTTTGGGGCGGAATTTGAGGGGCAGGAATTGGGGGATCGGGAATTGGGGAGAGGGGATTTGGGGAGAGGGGATTTGGGGGGGCGGGAATTGGGGATGGGGATTTGGGATCGGGAATTGAGGGAGAGGAATTGGGGATCGGGGATTTGGGGAGAGGGATTTTGGGGGGGGGGGGTCAGGATTTGGGGGCTGGGATTTTGGGGGGAGAGGATTTTGGGGTGGAATTTGAGGGGCGGGATCTGGGGATTGGGAATTGGGGATGGAGAGTTGGGGAAGAGGGAATTTGGCATCGGGAATTGGGGAGTGGGAATTGGGAGAGAGGGATTTAGGGGATCAGGATTTGGGGGCCAGGATTTGGGGAGTGGGAATTTGGCATTGGGAATTGGGTGAGAGGGATTTGGGAGTGAGGAATTGGGGATCGGGAATTCGGGGATCGGGGACTGGGGAAAGGGATTTGGGGGGCGGGAGCTGGGGTGGGATTTTGGGGAGCTGGAATTTAGGGGCAGGATTTTGGGGATTGGGAATTCGGGAGCTGGAATCGGGGGAGAGGGATTTGGGGGAGCGGGATTTGGGGAGGGAGGATTTGGGGAGCAGGGGCTGAGGGGCAGGGTTTGGGAATTCGGGAGCGGGATTTTGGGGGGAGCAGGATTTGCGGGGACAGGATTTTGGGGAGCGGGATTTGAGGGAGCGGGGGACGGGGACAGGATTTTGGGGGACGGAATTCGGGGGCAGGATTTGGGACTGCATCCACCCCTGCCTCAGTTTCCCCGGGATCCCCTCGCCGCGGGTTTATCCAGGGAAAAGGCGCCGAATCCCCGGGGCGGAATTCCCGCCGGGATCCGCGGGGATCGTGTCCCGGCTGGAATCCGGCGGCGGGATCGAGGATCCGAGGAGATCCAAAGATTTCCCTGGAAAAAAGAGGGGGAAAATTCCCCCCGGGGGGCTGCGGGAGTTTCCAAGGCTCGGGATGGGATCCCGGCTCTTCCAGAGGCCGGGAATCCATGGAATTAGAGCGGGATGTGGAGCAGGGGGGGGCAGGAGCAGCGATCCCGGCTCTGCGGGCGAATTCCAGGAATTCCATGGCCCAGCCTGGATCGGCTTTCCCGGCTCCTAATGACCTCGGGGTCATTAACCGGGGGCAATTAACCCTCAGCTCCCTGCCGCGCTCCCAGCTCCAAGAAAATCCCCGGGAACGGGCGGAATTCCCGGGAAAAAAAAAAAAAAATTCCACTGTGGAGCCCCGCTTCCAGCTCCAAGAAAATCCCCGGGAACGGGCGGAATTCCAGGAAAAAAAATCCACTGTGGAGCCCCCCGGGAGATCCCGAATTTCCATCCCCGAGCGTTCCCGCTCCCAAATCCGGCCCAAATTCCCGGTGGGACTTTGGGAATGCCGGGATTCCTCGCGGCTTTGGGCGCGGGACACGGGAGCCCGGGGATGGAATTCCCACTGGGAAAGGGGAGCTTGGGGCGGGATCTCGGGAAGGAATTCCCAGAGGATCCTGGGAGCGCCCGAGGAGCGTCCCGGGATCGCGTCGGGATCGGAATGGGACGTGAATCCCATCCCAAAGCGTTCCGGGATGGAATTCCCAAGGAAGGAATTCGGCGCCAGGAGAGCCGGATCAGGGTCCTGAGGGGTTTTTTTGTTTTTTTTTTTTTCTCCCGGGTTTTCCATCCACGAATTCCCGCGGAATAAAGGGAATTCGGCGTCGCGCCGGGATGTGGCCAACGCTTCCAGGCGGGAATTCCCTTTCCCGGGCTCATTCCCTGTTCCGAAGCCGCGGAAAACCCTCGGGATCCACAGGGAAAACCCCCCCCCCCCAAAAAAACCTGGCTCCGGAGGCTCTCGGCGCCTTTCCCAAATTCCTTGGATCCAAAGGGAGCGGCTCCGTGCGGACAGGGAATTCCAGGGATGATGGCCGGGACGTTTTGGGATCCGGGCTGGAATATTCCCGCGGGACGCAGGAGCTGCGCTTTTGGGGACGGGAACGATCCTCAGGGATCTTCCCGGCGCTCCGACGGCAGCGGGAAGAG
>NW_026690719.1:0-32500 GCF_015227805.2 Hirundo rustica | reverse complement strand
AAGGAATTTTGGGAATTCCCTGGGAATCTCAGCACTCCAGGAAGGGTCTCCCTTCCCTTTTCCATCCCCGAATTCCATAAAAACCCCTCGGGATGGATCCTGAGCGTCCTGGATCCCAGAATCCCGGGATGGTTTGGGATGGGATCCAGGGACCTTCAATCCCATCCCAGGGACACTTCCCACCATCCCAGGGGGATCCAGATCCACCCTCGGACACTGCCGGGGATCCAGGGATTCTCTGGGAATTCCAGCCCGGCCGGGAATTCCTTCCCAATCTCCCCAGAATCCCACTGGGAATTCCATTCCCTGCCTCCCGCCCCTCCAGCCCTTTATCCCAAATCCCAGCTCTCCTTTCCCCCTGGAGGCTCGGGAAGCGGCTCCAAGGATTTCCCTGGATCCTTCCCTGATCCAGCTGGAATTCCCAACTCTCCCAGCCTGGCTCCACGTTCCCATCCTCATCCAGTGCCGGTGTTTGTGTTTTCCATGTGTTTATCCATAAAAAAATTTGGAGCTGGTGATATTCCCTATAATCAGCCCTTTTTCCTGGGAAAACAGCCCTTTTTCCTGGGAAAACAGCCCTTCTTCCTGGAACGCTCCTGCCTCATCCCTCTCCTCCTATTCCCAAAAAAAACTCCTGGATCATCCTTGTCCTTCTTTCCCTGAGCTCTGCTGGTTCCTCTCTCTCTCCTTTTCCCAAGGAAATCCCGGCTCATCCCTCTCTTCCCAAAACCCCTCCTTGTCCGTCTCTTCACTTTCCCAAATCCTCACGGATCTTTCCTCCCATTTTCCCAGAGGAATCCTGGCTCTTCCCTCTCTTCCTTTTCCCAAAGCGCTCCTGGATCAGCCCTCTCCTCTTTTCCCAAAATGATCCTGGCTCATCCCTCTCCTTTTTCCGGCTGATCCCGGCTCTTCCCTCTCCTCTTTTTCCCAATTAATCCTGCTTCGTCCATTTCCTCCTTTTCCCAAAACGATCCCGGCTCATCCATCTCCTTCTTTTCCCGACTGATCCTGGCTCATCCATCTCCTTCTTTTCCCAATTAATCCTGGCTCATGCCTCCCCTTTTCCCGACTGATCCTGGCTCTTCCCTCTCTTCTTTTCCCAAAACGATCCTGGCTCATCCATCTCCACCTTTTCCCGATTAATCCTGGCTCTTCCCACTCATTTTCCCAATTAATCCTGGCTCATCCATCTCCTTTTCCTGACTGATCCTGACTCATCCATCTCCTCCTTTTCCCAAAACAATCCTGGCTCATCCATCTCCTTTTCCCAGAACAATCCTGGCTCATCCCTCTCTTCTTTTCCCAGAACAATCCTGGCTCATCCCTCTCCTCCTTTTCCCAAATGATCCTGGCTCTTCCCTCTCCTTTTCCCAAATGATCCTGACTCATCCATCTCCTCCTTTTCCCAGAACAATCCCGGCTCATCCATCTCCTTTTCCCAAATGATCCTGGCTCTGCCCTCTCCTTTTCCCAAATGATCCTGGCTCTTCCCTCTCCTTTTCCCAGAACAATCCTGGCTCATCCATCTCCTCCTTTTCCCAGCTGATCCTGGCTCATCCATCTCCTTTTCCCAAATGATCCTGACTCATCCCTCTCTTCTTTACCCAGAATGATCCTGGCTCATCCCTCTCCTCCTTTTCCCAATTAATCCTGGCTCATGCCTCCCCTTTTCCCGACTGATTCTGGATCTTCCCTCTCTTCTTTTCCCAGAACAATCCTGGCTCATCCATCTCCTTTTCCCGACTGATCCTGGCTCTTCCCTCTCCTTTTCCTGACTGATCCTGGCTCATCCATCTCCTCCTTTTCCCAAATGATCCTGACTCATCCATCTCCTTCTTTTCCCAATTAATCCTGGCTCATCCATCTCCTTTTCCCAAAACGATCCTGGCTCTTCCCTCTCCTTTTCCCAACTGATCCTGGCTTTTCCCTCTCTTCTTTTCCCAAAACAATCCTGGATCATCCCTCTCCTCCTTTTCCCAAACGATCCTGACTCATCCATCTCCTTTTCCCAAATGATCCTGGCTCTTCCCTCTCCTTTTCCCAAAACGATCCTGACTCATCCATCTCCTTCTTTTCCCATTAATCCTGGCTCTTCCCTCTCCTTTTCCGGACTGATTCTGGCTCTTCCCTCTCCTTTTCCCAAAACAATCCTGGCTCTTCCCTCTCCTTTTCCCAAAATGATCCTGGCTTTTCCCTCTCCTTTTCCCAAACAATCCTGGCTCTTCCCTCTCCTTTTCCCAAAGTAATCCTGGATTTTCCCTCTCCTTTTCCAAACTGATCCTGGCTCATCCATCTCCTTTTCCCGATCAATCCCAGCTCATCCCTCTCCTCCTTTTCCCGATCAATCCCGGCTCATCCCTCTCCTCCTCTTCCCGATCAATCCCGGCTCATCCCTCTCCTTTTCCCGATCAATCCCGGCTCATCCCTCTCCTTTTCCCGATCAATCCGGCTCATCCCTCCCTCCTTTTCCCGATCAATCCCGGCTCATCCCTCTCCTCCTTTTCCCGATCAATCCCGGCTCATCCCTCTCCTTTTCCCGATCAATCCTGGCTCATCCATCTCCTTTTCCCGATCAATCCCGGCTCATCCCTCTCCTCCTCTTCCCAGACTTTCCGCTGGCCGGTGGCGACCGAGATCGACGGGAACGAGATCCTGGAGATCCAGGTGTTCAACTACAGCAAGGTCTTCGCCAACAGGTGAGTCCTTCCCTTCCCGAGGAGCGCACGGATCCCATGGATCCCGTCCCGCCGGGAAGAGGCGGCTCCGGAGCTTCCCGGGAATTCCCCATGCCCCGCGAGCGGCTCGGAATTCGCCCCTGGAATTCGCCGAGTTTCCCCCCCCGCCCCCACTCCGGAGTTGTGATGTTTGTTTTCCCTAAAATTCCGGGATTTATATTTTTTTGGTGGGTTTTTTTTTCCGGGTGGAAGCTGCTGCCGGAATGCATTTTCCCGGGATTTTATATTTTTTTGGTGGATTTTTTTTTCCGGGTGGAAGCTGCTGCCGGAATGCGTTTTCCCGGGATTTTATATTTTTTTGGTGGATTTTTTTTTCCGGGGTGGAAGCTGCTGCCGGAATGCGTTTTCCCGGGATTTTCCAGATCCGGCAGGGCTGTCGGATCGGGTTGCGCCCAGGGAAACTGTGGCTGGTGTGGGAATTCCCCGTCCTTGGAAGCGTCCAAGGGAAATGTGGATGAGGCTTGGAGCCACCCGGGATAGCGGGAAGTGTTGGGCTTGGAATGGGATGGGATTGAAAGTCCCTTCCCACATGGATCCGTGAGGAAGCCTGGGAAAAAAGAAGGATCCAGGGAAATCTTGGAGCCGCTTCCCGAGCCTCCAGGGGCTCCAGGAGAGCCAGGATTTGGGATGAAGGATGGAGGGGCGGGAGGCAGGGAATGGAATTCCCAGTGGGATTTGGGGGAGATTGGGAAGGAATTCCCGGCCGGGCCGGAATTCCCAGAGAATCCCTGGATCCCCGGCAGTGTCCGAGGGTGGATTTGGATCCCCCTGGGATGGTGGGAAGTGTCCCTGGGATGGGATTGAAGGTCCCTGGATCCCATCCCAAACCATCCCGGGATTCTGGGATCCAGGACGCTCAGGATCCATCCTGAGGGGTTTTCATGGAATTCCGGGATGGGAAAGGGAAGGGAGACCCTTCCTGGAGTGCTGAGATTCCCAGGGAATTCCCGGAATTCCTTCCCGGAGAGGAGTCGGGATGGGGCTGGATCCAATGGCAGGGCTGGGAGAGCTGGGAATGTGCAGCTGGATGAGGGAAGGATCCAGGGAATCCTGGGAGCCTCTTCCAGAGTTTTCCAGGAGAGCCGGGATTTGGGATAAAGGGCTGGAGGGGCGGGAGGCAGGGAATGGAATTCCCAGTGGGAAAGGGGAGCTCGGGGTGGGATCTTGGGAAGGAATTCCCGTCTGGGAGGGTGGGGAGTGGGAACATCCCTCCGGGAATGCCGGGAACACATGGAATAGGAAAATCCCACTAAACCGAGGCAGTGCCGGAGCTGCGGCCGGTTTTCCGGGAATGAGCCGGACGAGGCCGTGACGTTTCTGGGAACATCCTCCGGGAATGGAAGGAATAAGCGGGAAAAGAGAATTCCATTAAAACGGGGGCGGTGCTGGAACTCTCCGGCCCATCCAGAGAAGGGGGGGAGAATTTTTGGGAACATCCCTCCGGGAATGCTGGCGGCAGCAGCATTCCAGAAATTCATTGGGAGAGAGAGAGAGAGGAGGGGGGAGAGGATTGGGAACATCCCTCCGGGAATGTCCGGAGCTGGAATTCCCATAGAACCAAGGCACTGCTGGAACTCCAGCCCCATCCTCCAAATCCTCCCGGAGGAGGAAGAAGCTCGGGATCACCGGAGCCGGGAAAACCGATCCGGGCGCTCCGTGAATAATTCACGTGCAGCTGATGGAGGCCATTGATGGAAGGCCTGGAAAAAGGCGGGATACCTGATCCCGACCCTCCGGAATGACGGAGGGAGTCACGGCCCGGCGCCTCCTTTTGTTCCCTTTGTCGCCGGCAGACAATTCCTGGGAATACGATCCTTGGATCCTTCTCCGGCCTCATCCGGGCGCCTCTGGGTTCATCCCGGCTCCGAAGGGTCCCCGGGAGCATTCCCGGAAGTTTTGAGTATCCAAGGAAAAGGATGAGGGAGGAGCCTCCTCACCCCCACGGCATCCCCCAAAAAAATCCTGTCCCCAGCTCCTGGATTGGGAATTCCCAGGCTGGGAATCTTTCCGGGATACATCCACACCCTGCCCGTGGGTGGTTCCCAGGTGGAAATTCCCTCCGGGAAAACTCCGCGGGAGAGAAGGATCAAAAAATTGTGGGGCCTCCGCATCCCGAATAAAATCCCGGGAGATTCCCGTGGAAATAATCCACCCGATCCCATCCTGGAAAATCCTGGTGTGAGGTGGGATGGCCCGGGTGGGAATTACCGGGATCCTGCCGGAATTCTGTTGTTTTCCGTGGTCTCCTGGTGCCTTGGGAGACCTCCAGGATGGGAGAAAATTCCCGGGATGTTTTCCCGCATTTCCAGGCCCTGGGAGAGGCTGGGATGGAGGAAATCCCAAATTTTGGGGGATTTGAGCGGGAAAAGCCGCTGCGGGACGCTCCCGAGGGATGTGGGAATGGGAATCGCACCCAGGAGAGGGGAAGATCCAGGGAAAAAAAAACCACCAGAGGCGCAACCAGGGATGAATCCAAGAGGATTTGATCCGTGATCCCTGTGGTCCCATTCCCAAAATTTTGGGACAGCCCGGTGCAGCCTTTCCGAGCAGGTTTTCCTTGTGCAGAAAACAGGGATAACGCCGGGCAGGGATCCCAATCCTTCAGGAATGTGCACAAGACCCGGGAGCTTTTTGCTCCAGGGGTTTTCCGTCTCCTCCTCGTCCTGGTTTTCCCTTGGAGCAGCAACGGGATCTGGCCAAAGGCCCTGAGCCGCATTCCGAACCCCAGAGCGGGAAAATTTCCCTATGGAAAACCAATCCCACGGAGAAGAGGGCGGGAGCTGCTCCCGACGGGAGCAGGAAGAGCCGGATTCCAAAGGGTTCAATCCATGCCCGGAATCTCCGGGATGGAGCCGGAGCTCGGTTCCTTTGTTCTCCCCCATCCATGGAAATCCCGGCTCGAGTCCTTTGCGTCTCCGGAGGTGATCCACGGAAAATTATCCGGTGCCGGAAAAACGAACTCCGGAGCAGCAGGGTTCCCTCGTGTCCGACTGCCCTCCCCAGACGGGATTCTGGGATGGAATTCCAGGCTGGGAAGGGCCGGGAGGGAATTCCCCAGGGAAGCTGTGGCTGCCCCAATCCCAAAGGAAAAATGTTGGATGGGGGCTTGGGACGATCTGGGATCGTAGCAGGTCGGGATTGGGATGGGATCAGCTTTCCCACCCAAAACCATTCCAGGATTCCATGCCAGAATCCTCGGCGTCCAATCCCAGCCTTCAGCTCCGGCCACGCCGGATTTCGTGGAATTTTTAAATCCATGGATCAAAACCCGGAGCGGCAACAATCCGAACGCGGAACGAGAGCCTGAGCCCAAAACTGCCGCTTCGGGAATCTCATCCCGAATTAAATTTCCCGGGACTGACTCATTATCCGAGGAAAAATCCATTCCTGTCTAAAGGGAATCTTTGCGAGAATTTCCCAGAGAATTTCCCAAAGAATTTGCAAGAATTTCCCAAAGAAAAAAACGGGAAAAAACTCGGCTGGAGCAAATTTTAAAGTCTGGAAGGCGCTGAGCTGGAGCAGCCGGAATCTCCCACATTTTTCCGGGTATTCCAGGTGAAAAAAAAAAACCCGGGAGTAATTCCGGGCTCCCGCAAGTGGAGGGAAAGGGATAATTATGAGGGAAGCGATTTTGGAATCTCGAATTCCACGGCGTTTGAGGCGATTCCGGATGAAGCTGAATTTTGGCCGGAGCGGGAAAACGGCTCCTCATTCCGGCTCCGGGCAGGAAGGAGCCGGAATTAATCAGGATCGCCCGAGCAGGGATTTGGACATCCATGGAAAAGCCGCAGGTTCCAAAGGGGAATGGGCGCCTTCCGCAATCCCAGGGCGCTCCGAGCCCCGAGGTCCGACCCGGCCTTGGACACTTCCGTGAGGGTTCGGCGGGAG
This sequence comes from Hirundo rustica, assembly GCF_015227805.2. NCBI lineage: Eukaryota > Metazoa > Chordata > Aves > Passeriformes > Hirundinidae > Hirundo > Hirundo rustica. The sequence goes on along the minus strand of NW_026690719.1, from coordinate 25,877 downwards.
AATTCCCTGGAAAAGGGTCAGAAGGGGTGCGGAATCCCGCTGCTTTCCTCATCCCGACTTTTCCAGGGGTGTCCGGAAGTGGGGAACAAACCGGGATGGAGGTCCCAGGATTCGGCTCTTGTTTGGTTCCATGGATGGATGGAGGGATGGTTGGATGGATGGATGGATCCATGGATGGGTGAGACGGATCCATGGATGGATGATGGATGGATCCATGGATGAGGGATCCATGGATGAATGGAGGGATGGATCCATGCTTGGATATGGATCCGTGGAAGGATGATGGATGGATCCATGGATGGATGATGGATGGATGGATCCATGGATGGATGGATGGATCCATGGATGGATCCATGGATGAATGGAGGGATGGATCCATGCTTGGATATGGATCCGTGGAAGGATGATGGATGGATCCATGGATGGATGATGGATGGATGGATCCATGCTTGGATGGATGGATCCATGGTTGGATGGGATGGATGGAAAGATGGATCCATGGATGGATGGAAAGATGGATCCGTAGATGGATGGAAAGATGGATCCATGGATGAATGGAATGGATCCATGGATGGATGGATCCATGGATGGATGGATCCATGGATGGATGATGGATGGATCCATGGATGGATGGATCCATGGACGGATGATGGATGGATCCATGGATGGATGCTGGATGGATCCATGGACGGGTGATGGATGGATCCATGGATGGATGATGGATGGATCCATGGATGGATGATGGATGGATCCATGGACGGGTGATGGATGGATCCATGGATGGATCCATGGATGGATCCATGGATGGATGCTGGATGGATCCATGGACAGGTGATGGATGGATCCATGGACAGGTGATGGATGGATCCATGGATGGATGCTGGATGGATCCATGGACAGGTGATGGATGGATCCATGGACAGGTGATGGATGGATCCATGGATGGATCATGGATGGATCCATGGATGGATCATGGATGGATCCATGGACGGATGATGGATGGATCCATGGACGGATGATGGATGGATCCATGGACGGATGATGGATGGATCCATGGATGGATGATGGATGGATCCATGGATGGATCATGGATGGATGGATCCATGGACGGATGATGGATGGATCCATGGACGGATGATGGATGGATCCATGGATGGATGATGGATGGATGGATCCATGGATGGATGATGGATGGATCCATGGACGGATGATGGATGGATGGATCCATGGATGGATAGATCCATGGATGGATATATCCATGGATAAAACCATGGAGGGACGGAGCTGCCATTCCCAAAAAATGACCTCCCCCTGGCTTCAGGAGCAGAACTTCCCCATGGATCAAACAGTATCCACAGGCTCCTGCTTGGTTCCCGAACCTCCCTCTTCCCTTATCCCAGCAGCATTCCCTCGGAACGCCTCCCCTCTCCGCTCCTTCCATCACCTCCACCGCTCTGGGATCTCACCTCTCCCTCTTCCCACGGAAAACGGGGAGCAGAGCCCCGCCCAGCTCCCGGGAGAGCAAAGCCCTTTTCCCAGGAAAACCAGGCGCCGGGGCGGGCGGAAAACTCCGGGATTTCCTGTGCTCTGCTCCGCAGGCTGATCGGAACGTTCCGGATGGTCCTGCAGAAGGCGGTGGAGGAAGGGCGGCTGGAGGTGACGGACACGCTCATCGACGACAACAATTCCGCCATCCAGGTGGGGACGACGTTCCCGGCATTCCTTCCTCCGCGCGGTGTGTCCGTGCCGGATCCGTGGGAACGGGGGATATCGGCGTTCCCAACCGGCCGGAAGGGATGAGGCAGCGGGAATGTCCGGAGGTGGGGGGGGGGGGCGCGGTGGAGCCCGGATTGGAAAAGCGCGGGAAGTTTGGGATTGGGGGCGGGGAAAAAAAAGCAGGGATGGATCCGGTTTGATCCGAGCGGGGAGAAGCGGAGGCCTGGGATGGGATCGCTGAATTCCAGCAGGGAATTCCAGCTCGTTCCAACACCTCCCGCTATCCCAGGGTGCTCCAGCTTTTCCCTGGGCTCTCCCAGGGATCCCGGGGCAGCCACAGCTCCTCCGGGAATTCCAGCCCAGCCGGGAATTCCTTTCCAAGATCCCACCCAGTCTCTCTTTTCCCAGTGGGAATTCCCGTCCCTCCGGCCCATTCCCAATCCCAGCTCTCCTGGAGCCCCTTGAGGCTCCGGAAGGAGCTCCGAGGATTCCCTGGATCCTTCCCTGATCCGGCTGGACATTCCCGGCTCTCCCAGCCTGAGACTGGATCCATTCACAGCCCAGATCCTCTCCGGAAAGGAATTTTGGGAAGAGGGAGGAATTCACTCGGAATCTTGGGAGTCCAGGAATTATCTCCCTTCCTCTTTCCTCCCTTTTGCATTCCCAACTTCCGTAAAAATCCCACAGAACGGATTCGGAACCTCCTTTATCATGGATTCATGGAATGGTTTGGGTTGAAAGGGACCTTAAATCCCATCCAGAGGGCAGGGATGGATGGATGGATGGGATTTCGGGAAGGAATTCCCGGCTGGGAGAGTGGGAAGGGGCTGGGCTGGAATTCCCGGAGGAGCCATGGCTGCCCCTGGATCCCTGGAATTTTCCAGTGCCAGGCTGGACGGGGGCTTGGAGCAGCCTGGGAGAGTGGGACGTGCCAGGGTTGGGATGAGATGGGATTTAAGGTCCCTTCCCACCCAAACCAGCCTGGAATTCCGGGATTCCATCCCAAGCCCTGGCCAGGCTCGGAGTCCGTCAGGAATCCGCGAGGATCCGACTTCCATCCCTGGATTTTCCTCCCTACCCCGCCCTGACACCAAAGGATCCTAAAAACGCGGGATTTTCCCTCCTTTGGAGAGTGATTTTAATCGGGAAAATTCCCAAATAACCGGAGCGCAGCCGGGATAATTTTTTTTTCCCAAGCGCATCCGCACTCCTCGAGTTTTTCCCTCCTCCCTCAGGACCGGATTCCCGTTTTCCGCGGGTTTAATTCCCTCCTTCCCCCGCCAGGAGAAGCCGCTTAAAGAAATCCCGGCCTCCTCCTCGCCGTAATTCCAAGAATCCTGCGCCCCTGTCCCTGGTGCTGGATGAGGCTTCCCGGGAAAAAAGGGGGTTTTTAATGGATATCGGGATTGGGAACAGCTGCCTTTCCAAGAGAGTTCCAGAACTCCGTCTCCATGGGAAACGGCTCCCGGGAGCTTTTCCCTCGGGATGGGAGTTGGGGATGAGGGGCGTTTCTCATCCCGCTTTTTCCCTCGGAAGGGTGGGAACGGTGGGATTGCAAGGGAGGAGCCACCCCGGGAATTTTCCAGGTGATCCAAGGGTCCAGAGGAGGCCGTGGAGTTGCTCCGGGGGCTGGGAGAGCTGGGAACGTTCAGCTGGAAAAAGAAGGATCCAGGGAATCCTGAGGGAAGCCTCCAGGGGCTCCAGGAGAGCTGGGATTTTGGGAAAGGGCTGGAGGGGCGGGAGGCAGGGAATGGAATTCCAGTGGGATTTGGGGGATCTTGGGAAGGAATTCCCGGCCGGGCCGGAATTCCCAGAGAATCCCTGGATCCCCGGCAGTGTCCGAGGGTGGATTTGGATCCCCCTGGGATGGTGGAAGTGTCCCTGGGATGGGATTGAAGGTCCCTGGATCCCATCCCAAACCATCCCGGGATTCTGGGATCCAGGACGCTCAGGATCCATCCCGAGGGGTTTTTATGGAATTCCGGGATGGAAAAGGGCAGGGAGACCCTTCCTGGAGTGCTGAGATTCCCAGGGAATTCCCAAAATTCCTTCCCGGAGAGGAGTCGGGATGGGCTGGATCCAATGGCAGGGCTGGGAGAGCTGGGAATGTGCAGCTGGATGAGGGAAGGATCCCGGGAATCCTGGGAGCCTTTTCCAGAGTTTTCCAGGAGAGCTGGGATTTGGGATAAAGGGCTGGAGGGGCGGGAGGCAGGGAATGGAATTCCCGCTGGGAATAGGGGAGCTTGGGAAGGAATTCCCGGCCGGGCCGGAATTCCCCTAGAATCCCTGGCTGCCCCTGGATCCTTGGAAGCGTCCAGGTCGGAGCGCCCTGGATAAGCGGGAGGCATCGGGATTGGGATGGGATTTAAGGTCCGTTCCCGCCCATCCCGAGGCAATTTCTGGGAACGGCCTCGTTTTTCCATAATGGAACCCAAAGGAAAGCTTGGAAGTCGTTTTCCTTTTTTTTTTCTCCTTTTTTCCCCTCCCTCCATCCCGACTTTTATTTCCTCGGCCAGGAAATTAAAAACTCCGGGAGCGAAATTCCGGCTCCGAATTAATTTTTCTTTTTTTTTTTTTTTTCCCCTCAAGCATCAGGGCAAAAAAAAAAAAAGGATAAAAAAAAGAAAAAGAAGGATAAAAATCCATTAAAAAAATCAATTTAAAATCCCCAGGGAATGATCCATCCCTCCCAGCCCCGCCGGGAATTTTCTCCTCCCTCATCTTCATTCCGTTTTTTCCAACGGGAATTTCTCCCGCTTCCAACCCACGCCTCCTAATTGCCCTTCCAAGGGATGATCCCACGAATCCTTCGCTTCGATAAATCCCGATTTTTTCCTGCTTTTGGAGGATTTTTTTTTTTTTAAACTCCTAAACCAGCTGGAAAAGTGGATTTTTTTTTTAATTTTAACCCCAAGTGCCCGAAAATGTGGAAATCGGAATGTTCCGGCTTTGATCCCTGTTTTTCCTCCTCATTTCCTTTTTTTTTAAAAAAATTTGTTCCTTTGTGTTTTTTTTTTTTTTTTTTTTTTTTCCTTTTTGTTCCTTTTTTAAAAACATTTTCCAACAGTTTAGAGAGAGCTCACAGTGGGAAAATTAAATCAGGTGTGATTGACTCAAATTGGAAATTTTTTTGGGAAAAAACCACCCTGAAATTGGAATTTTTTTGGGGAAAAAAACCCTCCTCAAATTGGAATTTTTTGAGGGAAAAAAACCACCTCAAATTGGAATTTTTTGGGGAAAAAACCCCCTCAAATTGGAATTTGGGGGGGGGGGAACTCTCAAATTGGAATTTTGGGGGAAAAAAACCCCTCAAATTGGAATTTTTTTTGAAAAAAAACCCCCTCAAATTGGATTTTTCTGGGGGGAAAAAAACACCTCAAATTGGAAATCTTTGGGGAAAAAAAAACCCCTCAAATGGAATTTTTTGGGAAAAAAAAAACCCTCAAATTGGATTTTTTTTGGGGAAAATCACCCCCTCAAATTGGAATTTTGGGGAAGAAAAACCCCCTCAAATTGGAATTTTTTTTTGGGAAAAAAAACCCCTCAAATCGGAATTTTTTGGGGAAAATCACCCCCTCAAATTGGAATTTTTTGGGAATAAAAACCCCTCAAACTGGAATTTTTTTGGGGAAAAAACCAACTCAATTTGGAATTTTTTTGGGGAAACAAAAAAACCTCAAATTGGAATTTTTTTTTGGGAAAAAAACCAACTCAATTTGGAATTTTTTGGGGGAAACAACAAACCCTCAAATTGGATTTTTTTTGGAGGGAAACAAAACCCCCTCAAACTGGAATATTACAAAAAAAAAAAAAAAAAAAAAAATTTAAAATAGTAAAAAATAAATCAATCAAATCCTTCCCCCAAAGCTCCCACCTGGGGCTGAGTCACCCTTCGGCTGTCACGCGCGCGGAAAGCACGGAATTCCGGCGGGAATCGCCGTCATCTTCCCAAACCTTGGAATTTCCAGCCTCTTAAACGCAAACATGGAAAAAAAGGAGGATTCCTGTAAGGAATTATCCCTGGTTTTTTGTGTTTTTTTTTTTTTTTTTTTTTTTTTTTTTTTTTTTTTTTTTTTTTTTTTTTGGTTGTTCTTGTCTAAAATCCATCATTTTGAGCCCAAAATAATTTCTCCATGGAAGCGGAGTGGAGGTGGAAAAATTATTTTTTTCCTCCTACTTTGATCTCAGCTTTTCAAAAGAGACTTTTTTTTTTTTTTTTTTTTTTTTTTTTTTAAAGGAGAGAAAATCGGGAATTTTTTTTTTTCCCCCCCCATTCCCCTTTTTCCGACTCCGAGCTTTTCCCCCCTCGGGAAGCGGAGGCAGCGGGATGAAACCCCAGGGATTCGATTCCGTTCGGAATCCAGGGGGAGATTTTAGGGAGGGGGGAAAAAAATGGAATATTTCAGAGAGGAAAAAGGCTTGGGAGCTCCAAACCTGGAATTCGCTGCAGCCTGGAGCGAGTCGGGAACGGCCCGCATGGAAAAGGGAGAGGAGGTTTGGATTCGGGATTGGGTGTGGGATCCGGGCAAGGAATTCTTCCCTGGAATTCCCAGAGAAGCTACAGCTGCCCCTGGGAGTGTCCCAGGAAAGGTTGGATGGGGCTTGGAGTGACTTTGGAAGGTGGAACTGGGAAAATGGGAATGAGTCTTGAGGTCCCTCTCCACCCGAACCCTTCCAGGATTCCGTGATCCGTGAGAAGCTTGGGATGAAGGTTGGACGCAGCCGTGTCCCTTCGTGTCCCAGGTCCGACCTGGGCCAGGCTGGGAAATCCAAACTGGAACTGATCCAAGATTCCCCAGCCATTCCAAATTCCCAAAAAAACCGCCCCCTGCCCTGCCTGGAGACGGGACCAGGCTGGAGTAAAGCACCACAAATCCATGGGTTAGCAGTATCCCGGGGTAGAATTCCCAAAAAAGCGATGGACCAGGGAACACAGCTCCACCAGGAACCGGCTCCATCTGCTCCTGGTGCCGCTCCCAGGGTTCGCAGCTTTTCCGGGATTTTCCATCTCCAGGCTCTGGTGCAGCTGCTCTGGGACGGCACCAGGAATTCCCGGTGAATCAGGACCACGGTCTGATCCCTGTCTGAATTCCCAGAGAATCAGGACCACGGTCAGATCCCTCTCTGAATTCCCAGAGAATCAGGATAATGGTTCCATCTTTCTCCGAATTCCCAGAGAATCAGGACCATGGTTCCATCCTTTTCCGAATTCCCAGAGAATCAGGACCATGGTCAGATCCCTCTCCGAATTCCCAGAGAATCAGGACCACGGTCCCATCCCTCTCTGAATTCCCAGAGAATCAGGACCACCGTCAGATCCCTGTCTGAATTCCCAGAGAATCAGGACCATGGTTCCATCCCTTTCCAAATTCCCAGAGAATCAGAACCATGGTCAGATCCCACTCCAAATTCCCAGATAATCAGGACCATGGTCAGATCCCTCTCCAAATTCCCAGAGAATCAGGACCATGGTCTGATCCCTCTCTGAATTCCCAGAGAATCAGGACCATGGTTCCATCCTTCTCTGAATTCCCAGAGAATCAGGACCATGGTTCCATCCCTCTCTGAATTCCCAGAGAATCAGGACCATGGTCTGATCCCTCTCTGAATTCCCAGAGAATCAGGACCATGGTTCCATCCTTCTCTGAATTCCAGAGAATCAGGACCATGGTTCCATCCCTCTCTGAATTCCCAGAGAATCAGGACCATGGTCTGATCCCTGTCTGAATTCCCAGAGAATCAGGACCATGGCCAGATCCCTCTCTGAATTCCCGGTGAATCAGGACCATGGTCTGATCCCTCTCCAAATTCCCAGAGAATCAGGACCATGGTCTGATCCCTCTCCAAATTCCCAGAGAATCAGGACCATGGTCTGATCCCTCTCTGAATTCCCAGAGAATAAGGACCGTGGTCTGATCCCTCTCTGAATTCCCAGAGAATCAGGACCACGGTCTGATCCCTCTCCAAATTCCCAGAGAATCAGGACCATGGTCTGATCCCTCTCTGAATTCCCAGAGAATCAGGACCATGGTCAGATCCCTCTCCATATTCCCAGTGAATCAGGACCATGGTTCCATCCCTCACCAAATTCCCAGAGAATCAGGACCATGGTCTGATCCCTCTCTGAATTCCCAGAGAATCAGGACCATGGTCTGATCCCTCTCCAAATTCCCAGAGAATCAGGACCATGGTTCCATCCTTCTCCGAATTCCCAGAGAATCAGGACCATGGTCTGATCCCGCTCTGAATTCCCAGTGAATCAGGACAATGGTTCCATCCCTCTCCAAATTCCCAGTGAATCAAGACCATGGTCAGATCCCTCTCCAAATTCCCAGAGAATCAGGACCATGGTCAGATCCCTCTCTGAATTCCCAGAGAATCAGGACCACGGTCAGATCCCTGTCTGAATTCCCAGAGAATCAGGACCATGGTTCCATCCCTCTCCAAATTCCCGGTGAATCAGGACCATGGTCCGATCCCTGTCTGAATTCCCAGAGAATCAGGACCATGGTCCGATCCCTGTCTGAATTCCCAGAGAATCAGGACCATGGTCAGATCCCTGTCTGAATTCCCAGAGAATCAGGACCATGGTTGGATCCCTGTCTGAATTCCCAGAGAATCAGGACCATGGTCAGATCCCTGTCTGAATTCCCAGAGAATAAGGACCATGGTCGGATCCCTCTCTGAATTCCCAGAGAATAAGGACCATGGTCTGATCCCGCTCTGAATTCCCAGAGAATCAGGACCATGGTTCCATCCTTCTCTCCGAATTCCCGGTGAATCAGGACCATGGTCTGATCCCGCTCTGAATTCCCAGAGAATCAGGACCATGGTTCCATCCCTCACCAAATTCCCAGAGAATCAGGACCATGGTCGGATCCCTGTCTGAATTCCCAGAGAATCAGGACCATGGTCTGATCCCTCTCCGAATTCCCAGAGAATCAGGACCGTGGTCTGATCCCTCTCCGAATTCCCAGAGAATCAGGACCATGGTCAGATCCCGCTCTGAATTCCCAGAGAATCAGGACCATGGTTCCATCCCTCTCCAAATTCCCAGAGAATCAGGACCATGGTCAGATCCCTCTCCGAATTCCCGGTGAATCAGGACCATGGTTCCATCCCTCTCCAAATCCCAGAGAATCAGGACCATCATCCGATCCCGTTCCGGCCAAAAGCCGCTCTCCAAGTTTCCAGGAACAAGGAAACTTCGGGATCACCAAGGCTAAATCATCCGACAGCCGACGCTCTTCCCGCTTTTTTTTTTTTTTTTTTTCGGATTTCCCGGGATATTCCACGGGCGCTGACGGCGTCTCCCCCGTCTCCCAGACCAGCATCTCCATCGGGATCCGCTACCAGGCTCTGGATGGGACGGTGGGCACCTGGAACGACAAGGAATTCCTGGAGACGCACTCGGAAGGGGATGGAAGGTATTCCTTGGAGACCGACAGCCTCCTGTCCGGCCACCGGCACGGCTCCGACGCCTCTCCCGGGAAATCCAACCGGGAATCCACGGAGAGGAGCTTCAGGAGGTAACGGGATGTGGGACTCTTGGATCTTTATGGGGGGATCGGGAGGGGCTTGGATTGTTGGGAAAGGGACGCTCCGAGGGGCGTGTCCCACCCTCGGGGATCCATGGAAAAGCTCAGGTGAGGGCGGGATCCAGGTGATCCCGGCAGCTCCTGGTGCTCCAGGACACAGCTGAACTCCAGGATTGAATTTCTTGGATAGAAAATGTGATCCCATCCTGATCCCGAGGGGATGAAAGGTCTGGATGTGGGTCAGGGGTCACTGGTGGATCCATGGAAAAGCTCCAGGTGAGGGTGGGATCCAGGTGATCCCGGCAGCTCCTGGTGCTCCAGGACAGAGCTGAACTCCCAGGAATGATGTGCTTGGATAGAAAATGTGATCCCGTCCTGATCCCGAGGGGATGAAAGGTCTGGATGTGGGTCAGGGGTCACTGGTGGATCCATGGAAAAGCTCCAGGTGAGGGCGGGATCCAGGTGATCCCGGCAGCTCCTGGTGCTCCAGGACACAGCTGAACTCCCAGGATTGAAGTTCTTGGATAGAAAATGTCATTCCATCCTGATCCAGAGGGGATGAAAGGTCTGGATGTGGGTCAGGGTTTGCCAATGGATCCATGGAAAAGCTCCAGGTGAGGGTGGGATCCAGGTGTCCTCCAGGAGCTCCTGGTGCTCCAGGACACAGCTGAACTCCCAGGAATGCAGCACATGGATAGAAAATGTGATCCCATCCTGATCCCGAGGGGATGAAAGGTCTGGATGTGGGTCAGGGTTTGCCGATGGATCCATGGAAAAGCTCCAGGTGAGGGTGGGATCCAGGTGTCCTCCAGCAGCTCCTGGTGCTCCCAGGACACAGCTGAACTTCCAGGATTGATGTGCTTGGATAGAAAATGTCATTCCATCCTGATCCCGAGGGGATGAAAGGTCTGGATGGGGGTCAGGGTTTGCTGATGGAAAAGCTCCAGGTGAGGGTGGGATCCAGGTGATCCCGGCAGCTCCTGGTGCTCCAGGACTCAGCTGAACTCCCAGGATTGAAGTTCTTGGATACAAAATGTCATTCCATCCTGATCCAGGGGGGGATAGAAGGTCTGGATGTGGGTCAGGGGTCACTGGTGGATCCATGGAAAAGCTCCAGGTGAGGGTGGGATCCAGGTGATCCCGGCAGCTCCTGGTGCTCCAGGACACAGCTGAACTCCCAGGATTGCAGCACACGGACAGGAAGCATCATTCCATCCTGATCCCGAGGGGATGCAGGGTCTGGCTCCTGGTGGGATTTAGATCCGGCTGGAATCTCGGATGTCCATGGAGCGCGTGGTGCTCCCAGGATTGAGGTGGCTCCGGGACAGCCGTTGGGAATCCCAGTGGCTCCCTAGGATCAGTGGAATCCCACACCGGGTGATTCCTGCTGGGAATTCCTGAGGGATCCCACGGTGGCGGGTGGGACACCTCCGGTTCCCCCGAGGGAATTCCCAGTTTTCCATTCGTTTAGGGATCCGTGGTTTTCCTTGGGTGGCTTTGTGAGCTCCTGGGATCCGCCCCTGGAATGGGAACAATCCCAGGGACTGAATCCCGACATTCCCAACAAAGCTGCTGCAATCCCAGCCGAGGGACTGGGAATTCTTCAGGTGACTCTGGTGGGATAAAGGGATGAACTGGGAACCGCTTCTCCGTGAGCCTATGGATACTCCGGGCACAATCCTTGGATGGTGGCAGAGTCCTCATCCCTGGAGATGCCCAAGGAATTCCCGGAGGTGGCACTCAGTGCTCCGTGACAAGGCTGGGATCGGGAACAGCTTGGACTTGGTGATCCTGGAGGGATTTTCCGGCTTCCGGGGTTCTGTAAATCCAGGATTTGCAGCCACAAGGGGAATTCATGGAATGCTAAGCCGGCTTTTCAGGCAGCTTTCCGTAATTTTTGGAGCTGCGTTGTCCGGGGTGGATTTGTCCGCGGGTTCCCACTCTGGGAAAAGGGAACAGCTGGAAGAAGGGGGGGGGAACACCAAACCCTGAAGTTTCCGGAATTCTTAAGGAATGGGAATTGGGGTTGGGAGGGAGGACTCCGGAATCGGCCACGGATCAACCGCTTCCATGGCGATGGATAAAGGAGGACAGCACCTGTGTTCCCAAATCACCGGATCATGGAAAATCCGCCTGGGAGCACCGAGTCCAAACATTTTCCCCCACCCCCAGCACTGCCAAATCCCTAAATCCATGCGGGAGCCCGGCCTGGAGCTGCGAATCCAAACGGAGCCTTTGGAATCCGCTGCTTTTCCCATCCCTTTTCTCCCCCCGCCCCGGGGTTATCCCACTTCGGACCGCATTCCGTCTGGGATTGGCACCTCATTGTGGCCGGAAAAAAAGGGAAAAACGGCTTTTTTTTTTTTCCCCATGGAGAGAGAGGGAATATCCCTCCAAGGCAGTGGATAATATTCCTCCATTAACTGTGGGAGCTGGGCTGAATCCAGGGAATTCTCGAGCAAATTGGAAGCGCGGCTTCGTTTCCCGTCTCGCTGAGCGGGAACGTTGCCGACGGATCCAACCGGCGGATGCCGGGCAGGGAGCCGGGAATGGCGCCGCTGGAAAAGGGGGGGGGAAAATCTGGGAAGGGATATCAGAGTCCAGCCTGTGCCTCTGGAATTCCGGGATGCACCATGGATGCTCCGCCCCTCGTGGGAGTGTCCCGGGAAAGGTTGGATGGGGTTTGGAGCAGCCCGGGATAGCGGGAAGCGTCCTTGTCCGCGGCTGGACGGGATTTTCGGTGGCTTCCCACCCGGACCAGTCTGGGATTTGAGGATTCCAGGGAATTCGAGGATGCTGCAGGATGGGGTTTTCCGGTTTTTCATCCTGTGGGATGCAGCTCTGTGGGATTGAAGCAGAAAATGAAGGATCCAGGGAGAGCTTGGAGCCTCTTCCCGAGCCTCAAGGGGCTCCAGGAGAGCCAGAGAGGGATTTGGGAAAAAGGACGGAGGGGCAGGAGCCAGGGAATGGCTTCCCGCTGGGAAAGGGGAGCTCGGGGTGGGATATCGGGAAGGAATTCCTGGCTGGGAGGGTGGCGAGAGGCTGGGCTGGAATTCCCAGATTTGCCGTGGATGTCCCGTTTTAGGGAATTCCGGCGTTTGCCGAGCCTGGGATGTGCAGAGCCGTGTCCTGGATGGGGGCTCCAGGTTGGAATTTGGGAACAATTCCTTCCTGGAAAGGCCACGGCTGCCCGGGGCAGGGCTGGAGCCCCCATTCCCGATGGGATTTCAAATCCCTGTGGATGCGGCCCCACGGATCAGGGGAATGCTGGGAATGGCAGGACCTGGGGAGCTTTCCCAAGCCGAAGGACTGGGCGATTCCAACGATTTTGGAATCCCGGGAAGGACAGGGCTGACGCCCGCGGTATTCCCGCCAGGATGGAAGAGGACGAGCTGTATTTCCACAGCGAGGACGAACTCCTGGGAGAGGGGGATTCCCTGAGCCAGGGATCCCAGGACACGAGGTAGGGAGTGCTGTGCTGCTCCTGGCCTTTTCCCGAGGGATCTCCCACGGGAATTGTCCCGGAATTCCCGTTCCTGGGCTGCTGGTTGGGGAGGAGGAGTGATGGGGAAAGCCAGGAAAGCAGCCCTGGAATGGGATCCCAGGTGGAGATCGGGATACAGCCAATGTTTTTGTGGTTCCCTCCCATCTCCACGCCCTGTCCCCCAGATCCCGGGATCGGCCGTTCCCGGGAATGTGGGAATGAGCTCCCTGTGTGTGTGCATGGAAGTTTGTTTGCTGTGGCTTTTCTTGGAGCGACAAAAGGGTTTGGGGAGGAGCCAAAGAAAGGGAATTCCAGGTGAAATCCCGGGGATCATCCCAAGAGGAGCTCAGCCAGGGGAAGGAGCGTTTTGGGAAGAGCTCCTGAATTCCTGTGGGATAAGGGATGGCAGGAAGGACACGGAAGGACTCAAAAAAACGGGATTTGACACCGGCTCTGCCTTGGATGTGGGAAGAGTTGGGCCAGGCGATCCCTGTGGATCCCTTCCAATGGAAAATATCCCATCCCATGGATCCCATGGATCCCATTATCCCATTATCTCACCCCCATCCATGGATCCCATTATCCCATTATCCCATTATCCCATCACATCCCATCCCATGGATCCCATCCTATCCATTATCCCATTATCCCATTATCCCATTATCCCATTATCCCACTATCCCATCATCCCATCATCCCATTATCCCATTTCCCATCCCATCCCATCCCATGGATCCCATCCCATGGATCCCATCCCATTCCATGGATCCCATCCTATGGATCCCATTATCCCATGGATCCCATTATCCCATGGATCCCATCCCATGGATCCCATCCTATCCCATTATCCCATCATCCCATCATCCCATCATCCCATGATCCCATTATCCCATTATCCATTATCCCATTATCCCATTATCCCATTATCCCATTATCCCATCACATCCCATCCCATGGATCCCATCCCATGGATCCCATCCCATTCCATGGATCCCATCCTATGGAACCCATTATCCCATGGATCCCATCCCATGGATCCCATCCTATCCCATTATCCCATTATCCCATTATCCCATGATCCCATCCCATTCCATGGATCCCATCCTATGGAACCCATTATCCATGGATCCCATCCCTTGGATCCCATCCTATCCCATTATCCCATTATCCCATTATCCCATTATCCCATTATCCCATTATCCCATTATCCCATTCCCCATCCCATCCCATGGATCCCATCCCATGGATCCCATCCCATTCCATGGATCCCATTATCCCATGGATCCCATTATCCCATGGATCCCATCCCATGGATCCCATCCTATCCCATTATCCCATTATCCCATTATCCCATTATCCCATTATCCCATCGCACCCCATCCCATCCCATCCCATGGATCCCATCCCATGGATCCCATTATCCCATGGATCCCATCCCATGGATCCCATTATCCCATGGATCCCATTATCCCATGGATCCCATCCCATGGATCCCATCCTATCCCATTATCCCATTATCCCATTATCCCATCCCATCCCATCCCCTGGATCCCATCCCATGGATCCCATCCCGCCTTTTCCCTGGCCGGGCCATGGATTCCATTGGATATCAGGGCAGAGTCCAGAGCTGGGCCTGGATCATCCATCCCAGGATTCCCTGGATCAATTCCGGCTGGGAGAGGAGGGAATTCCCCCAGCCCTTTTCCCATGGATGAGGGAGGACATGGAGAAAAAAACTTGGGAGAGGGAGATTCCCGAAGTTTAAATGAGGGTTTTTAGGGATAACGGGAATAGAGGCGTCCATGCAAGCAGCAGGAAAGGGGTGACGCAGGGAATACCGGAAATGCAGGGAATTCCCTGGGATGGGGTAGGTTTATCCCTCATCCCAAACAATTCCCAGCTCCCGGCACCTCTGGGGGCATTAATGGCATTTTATCCCTGTTTTTCACTGGGAATTCCCGGAGGATTTTGCTCCAAGGAATGCCTGGCTTGGGCTGTAGCAAACTCCTGCTGGGATTTGCCAGGAATGATAAAAAAAAAAAAGGGAATAAAAGAAAAGAAAGGTGAGAGGTTCCGTATTCCAGGTTTTGGGAAGGATCCAAAGGCGCTGGGATGTGAACCATCCTTTGGAATCCAAGGAAAGGCTTTGGTTAAAATTCCTTTGGGAACAAAAGCATCCGGGTCCTTTGGAAAACCTTCCCTTCTCCATCACTTTACGCATCCCAGATCCGGGGGGGGGAAAAAGAAAAAAAAATTGGATCGGAGGAATAAAAATGGGAATGCCGGCTTTTCCAGATCCGCATTCCTGGCAGGAAATCCGTTGGGAATTCGATGGGAAGGGAAAGGGGGAGTGGGATACACAAGGAAAAGTGGGATGAACGAGGCAAGGGAAGCCTTGGAATTTCACAGGAGCAGCCCAGGGATCATGGGCCAGGCCAGTCCACGTCCCCGGAGACAGGGAATTGTGAATCCATGGAATGTTCTGGGCGGGAAGGGGAACCTTAAAGCTCATCCCTCTCCAATCCCGACACTTCCCACTGTCCAAGGTTATTCCAAGCCACATCCGACCTGGCCTGGGACGCTCCAGCGATCCCGGGGCAGCCACAGCTTCCCTGGGAATTCCATCCCAGCCCCTCCCAGCCGGGAATTCCTTCCCAAAATCCCATCCAATTCCAGCCTTTTGCAAGTTTAAATCCTTTCCCCCTTTTTTTCCTGGCGTTTTCCATCCCTTTCCCAAAAATCTCTTCCTGGGCACTGCTTTAATTTCCGTCTTTTCCGATGACCAATCCCACGATCCCAGGCATTCCCTTCCCTGTCCTGCTCTTCTCCCATCCCATTCCCAGCTTGGAGCCCCTTTTCCGCCCGGAAAAATCTCCTGGGATTCAGGCACAGAAATCCTGGAGAGGGTGGAGCCTGGAGATGCCGGATTTTGGCAGCTCTGGAAGCAGGGGGAGGTCCCTCTCCGGAATATCCAGGACAGCCTCGTCCCATTCCCATGGAGCAGGGGATCCACATCAGGGATTTTGGGAATTGTGCCGTGGAGCTGCCGATTCCCAGGGAGGCAGATCCGTCTTTTCCTCGGCAGCTGCTGGATCCAGGCCGATCCCTCGGTCCGGCACAGGGAATTTTTTTCCCCGTCATTCCCTCTTTCCCAGGATTTCTCTGGGAATGCGCGACCCTCCGGTGGTCCGCAGATCCACCCGGACACCTCTGCTTGGGAATTTCCCCAAAAATTTTGGGAATTTCCGTGTGAACAGGGAACCCCTCCCCCGGATCAATCCCGCGTCTTTCCGAGGCTTTGGGAAAGAGCTTCCCATCACTGGGATGGCGGCAGGGCTTTCCAAGGGCTGGGAATTCCTCTTTCCTCCTTCCGGGAATCCCGGCACAGGGTTCAGCACCCGCCCATTCCCGCTTTTCCTTTGGGATCTGAGCAAATCCACCCCAAAGGAAAGGAAGGAGTGGGAAAAGGAGGCCAGGCAGGAGGGAACCACTTGGAAAAGGTGGAATTTCGGCCAAATCCCACCCCCCCCCCAAAATCCAGTCCGGGACAAAGCTGGGATCCTGTGGACACAACGGGATCCTGGGATTCCAGCCGTGCATGGAGAGCTTTGCTGTTGCCGGAGTGTTCCCGAGTTTTTCCTGGTTTATAGAACGATGGAAGAGCCCTTCACCCTCACATCACAGCCGGAAATTTTTTTCCTCTCTCCCCTGTAAATTCCCAAGCCTTGGAGACGAAGCGGAAGAAGATCAGCATTCCAGGTAAATTCCCGCAGCAGATTCCCTCCCCCATCCAGGGCTGACCCACCTCCAGTTTCCAAAGAAAATTCCTTAAATCCAGGGAAAACGCGTCAAGACTCCCACCTTTTTCCCAATTTTTTGTGTTTCCCTGGGCGTCATCCCGAGTCCGGAATCTGCTCATCCCACACAGAATCCGGGGGTGAAGGAGCCGGAATGGGAGGCGGAACCTTCCCACGTTCCAGCTCCCTGGAATGGCTTCGGCTCCTTGATCCATTGGGATTTTAACCAAACATCCATAGGAGGGAAAAAAAAAAAAAGAAATCACAGGAAAGGATCCAGAACGGGGAAATAAAGGGCTGAAAAATTCCAACCTGGATTAAAAAAAAAAAAATCCCAGGATATGGGAGGACCTTGGAATCAGGACAGGATCCTTCAAAAAAAGCCGGACTTGTGTTCCAGGGATGAGGAAAACAGAAAATAACGGGAAAAATTCGATATCGGGAAGGAATTTTCCCCTGGAAGGGCGGGGGAGTGGCTGGGACGGAATTCCCAGAGAAGCTGTGGCTGCCCCTGGATCCCTGGAAGCGTCCGAGGCCAGGCTGGAAACCTGGGGTAGTGGGAGACGTCCCATGGAATGGGATGAGCTTAAAACCCCCTTTCCCATCCAAACCATTCCGCGATTTTACAATTCCACGGTTTATTCACCGGCACAGGCTCGCCCTCAGATTCCCAGGAAAACTCAGGAGGGGATGGGAACTTCCAGAGGCAATCCAGGAATTGCCAAAAAAAACCCCGGCCGAGCCCAGCTCCCGACCCGCTGGAAACCGAGATCCCGGGAAGCGCCACCCGATAGGGGCTGTCCTTGAAATATTCATGGAGCTCGGAGCCGAAAGGAATCCGCTCCCGATGAATTATTGATGGAAGCTTTTCTTCCGTGTCCCGGCGGATCGGAGCCTTGTCCGACCGCCTGTCGCTAATTATCCCTCTGGCACCTTGCTCCAAAGTCGGGATCTGTGCCAGGCGTGGGAGAAACCTGGGATGAAAATGGCTGCCCAGGTTGTTCCCATTCCCATTCCCATTCCCACTCCTATTTTCATTCCTGTTCCCATTCCCACTCCCATTCCCATTCCTGTTCCATTCCCACTCCACTCCCATTCTCTCTCCCATTCCTACTCCCATTCCTGTTCCCATTCCCATTCCCCATTCCCGTTCCCATTCCCGCTCCCATTCCCATTCCCACTCCCATTCCCGTTCCCATTCTCATTCCCACTCCCATTCCCACTCCCATTCCCGTTCCCATTCCCGCTCCCATTCCCATTCCCACTCCCATTCCCGTTCCCATTCTGCTCCCATTCCCACTCCCGTTCCCGTTCCTGTTCCCATTCCCACTCCCATTCCCATTCCCCATTCCTGTTCCCACCTCCCACTCCCACTCCCACTCCCACTCCCTTCCCATCCCGTCCCCATTCCCACGCCCGTTCCCATGCGCGTTCCCATTCCACGCCCATTCCCCACGCCCACGCCCATTCCCACGCCCATTCCCACGCCATTCCCACTCCATTCCCCCCTCCCATCCCCATTCCGTTCCCCATTCCCACGCCCATTCCCCATTCCCATTCCCCGTTCCCATTCCCACTCCCCACTCCCATTCCCCACTCCCGTTCCCATCCCCTTCTCCCGTTGGCCCATTCCCACTCCCATTCCCCACTCCCGTTCCCATTCCCACTCCCCAATCCCATTCCGGCTCCCCTTCCCATTCCCCCGGCCCCATTCCCGTTCCCATTCCCACCTCCCGTTCCCATTGCCCATTTCCACCCCATTCCCACTCCCACTAGAGCTCCCATTCCCACTCCCATTCCCATTCACCACCTCCCATCCCCTTGGACCCAGGGCCCGTCCCATTCTCCCAGGCCCATTCCCATTCCCATTCCCACTGCCCACTCCCACTCCCCCTTCCCCCTCCATTCCCCTCCCATTCCCACTCTCCCATTCCCATCCCACTCCCACTCCCAGCCCAGGCCCGGCCCCCATTTCCCACCCGCCGTTCCCATCGACGTTCGCCCACTCCCACGCCCACGCCCACTCCCATTCCCCATAGGGCCCATTCCCACCATCCCCATTGCCCATTCCCACTCCCACGCCCTCCCATTCCCGTTCCCATTCCCACTCCCATTCCCACTCCCATTCCCCGTGCCCATTCCCACGCCCATTCCCAGCTCCACTCCGTTCCCATTCCCACTCCCATTCCCACTCCCACTCCCATTCCCGTTCCCACTCCCATTCCCACTCCCATTCCCAATCCCATTCCCCTCCCATTCCCATTCCCATTTTCCATTCCCCTCCCACTCCCATTCCCACTCCCGTTCCCATTCCCACTTCCCACGCCCACGCCAGGCCCACGGCCCACTCCCATTCCCCTAGGCCCACTCCCAGGCCACACCATTCCCATTCCCCCCGGTCCCAGGCCCATTCCCATTCCCACGCCCATTAACCCCACTCCCACGCCCACTCCCATCCCATTCCCCGCCCAAGCCCACGCCCAGGCCCATTCCCGTTCCCCATTCCACCGCCCATTCCCACTCCCAGGGCCCACTCCCATTCCCGTTCCCATTCCCAAAAAACTCTCATCCCCCATTCCCATTCCCGTTCCCATTCCCATCCGTTTTTTTTTCCCATTCCCACTCCCATTCCCACTCCCACTCTCATTCCAACTCCCATTTCCCGTTCCCATTCCCGTTCCCATTCCCACTCCCATTCCCACTCCCATTCCCATTCCCATCCCCGTTCCCGTTCCCATTCCCCATTCCCACTCCCACTCCCATTCCCCACTCCCATGTGCCACTTGGGGACATGGATCAGTGCTGGGAATGTCTGGAATTTCGGGATAGTGGGTGATTCGTCCCTGTCCCGATAGGTAAGAGGGGTCCAAAATTCCCAAATTCCCGGTGGCGTTCGGGCACGGATCTTTGGGATGTCACGGTGCCACCGCCGGGAAGCTTGGGATCTTTTCCATCCTGGGAAAGGAAGTGCCAGTGAAGGTTTTCCATCTCTTTTTCCCGACTTTTCAGTTAAATTTAATTAAATTATGTTAATCGTAAATTCCCGGGGCAGGGGGGGAAAAAGCATCCCAAGGATCCTGAAAAATCGGGAAAAAGTTTAAACCAACGGAGTGATTCCCAGGGCAGAGCTTCCAGAACCTGGAGATTTTTTTCCTGGATTCTGGGAATGTAAATTCCACCCCAGCCTGGTGGAAGAGATCTCCCAGGTGGAGCAGGAGCAATGGATAATGCTGGAATTGCGGGAGACAGATCCCGTTCCCCATCCCAGAAGTGCGGATCCGGCCTCCAGCCGGGTTTTTTCCCCTGGAATTGCGGGGTTGGAACGCTCTGGGCTGGATGCACAGCTGGAATTCCCTCCCTGGAGCACCCGGAGCTCGGACACAGCCCCACCCTCCTGGGAAGGGGTGTCCCGGCTCCCTCGGGAATTCTGACGTTGGGATTTGATTGGGATTTCTGTTTTCTCTCTTTCCTCCGGCGCCTGATCCAGGATTAAGTTTCACGATGGATACAAGGCAGTGGCAAGGTACCAAAATATTCCGGCGGGAGGGATCCCCGATTTTTGGGGAGGGATCCCAGGTTTTTTGGGGGATGAAATCCCAGATTTTTGGGGGATGAAATCCCAGATTTTTTGGGATGAAATCCCAGATTTTTGGGGGATGAAATCCCAGATTTTTGGGGAATGAAATCCCAGATTTTTGGGGGATGAAATCCCAGATTTTTGGGGGATGAAATCCCAGATTTTTGGGGGATGAAATCCCAGATTTTTGGGGAATGAAATCCCAGATTTTTTGGGGGATGAAATCCCAGATTTTTGGGGATTGCTCCCATTCCAGCCCATCCCAGGCACCCACATCCTACATTCCTGGCGATACCAGGAATTACAGAGCCAGGAGACAGGGAATGGCTTCCCACTGCCAGAGGGCAGGGATGGACGGGATATTGGGAAGGAATTCCCGGCTGGGCTGGAATTCCCAGAGAAGCTGTGGCTGGCCTTGGATCCCTGGTAGTGTCCAAGGCCAGGCTGGAGCAGCTTGGGATAGTGGAAGGTGTCAGGATTGGAATGGGATGATCCTTAAGCTCCCTTCCCGCCCAAACCATTCCTGGGATTTGAGGATCAGCCCCCTCCCGCTGTCCTGCTCCCGTGGGATTTTTCCGGCTGGGAATGTTGTTAATTCCTCGCGTTCCTCTTCCTCCTGGCTGCGTCTCCTCCGGACAGCGAAGACCCGGAGGATCGCAGGTATGGGATGCGGCGTCCCTGCTTCCCTTTGGGAATGGTGTGTGCATGGATGGGAGCAGTCCCTGCATGGCGTCTGGATCCGGGGAAAGGGCTTTTTCTGGGATCACCCTCCCCTGGGATTCCCGCTGTCCTTCCTAATCCCAGCAAGGATAAATCTCCTTCCAGTCAGGGGATTCTGAAGGGCTCCCGGGGCCTTGTTTGTATTCCAAGCAATCCGTGGATCCTTCCTTCAATCCATTCCTCCATCCATCCATCCATCCATCCATCCATCCATCCATCCATCCATCCATCCCTCTGTCTGTCCATCCCATCCATCCACCCATTCCATCCATCCCTCCATACATCCACCTATTCCATCCATCCTTCCATCTCTCCATCCATCATCCCTCCATCCATGGATCCAGGCATCCATCCATCCCATCCCTCCATCCATCTACCATTCATCCATCCCTCTATCTATCCATCCATCTGTTCATCCCATCCATCCATTCTTCCATCTCTCCATCCCTCCATGCATCCATGGATCCATGGATCCATCCATCCCATCCCTCCACCCCTGCATCCATCCCTCCATCCCTCCATGCATCCCTCCATCCATGGATCCATGCATCCATCCATTCCATCCCTCCATCCATCCATCTACCATCCATCCACCCCTCTATCTATCCATCCCTGCATCCATCCCATCCATCTATGGATCCATCCATCCATCCCTCCATACATCTACCTATTCCATCCATTCTTCCATCTCTCCATCCATCATCCCTCCATCCATGGATCCATGGATCCATCCACCCCTCCATCCACCCAGTCCCTCTCACCCATTCTATCCATCCCTCCATGGATCTATCCATCCATCCATTCATCCATCCACCTATCCCATCTATCCATCCCATCTATCCATCCATGCCTCCATCCATCCCTCCTTCCATTCCATCCATCCGCCCATTCCATCACTCCCCCTCCATCCACCCATTCCCTGTCACCCATTCTATCCGTCCCTCCATGGATCCATCCATCCATCCATTCATCAACCCATCCATCCATCCACCCATTCCATCTATCCCACCCATTCCATCTATCCATCCCTCCTTCCGTTCCATCCATCCACCCATTCCATCACTCCCTCCATCCACTCATTCCCTGTCACCCATTCTATCCATCCCTCCATGGATCCATGGATCCATGCATGCATCCATCCATCCATCCCTCCATCCATTCATCCATCCTACACCCATTCCATCTATCCATCTATCCATCCATCCCTCCATCCATCCATCCCCTCTATCCACCCATTCCCTCTCACTCATTTTATCCATCTATCCACAGATCCATCCATCCATGGATCCATCCATCCATCCACCCCATTCCATCTGTCCATCCCTCCTTCCATCCCATCCATCCCTCCATCCACCCATTCCCTCTCACCCATTCTATCCATCCCTCCATGGATCCATGGATCCATCCATCCATCAACCCATCCATCCATCCACCCATTCCATGTATCCACCCATTCCATCTATCCATCCCTCCTTCCATTCCATCCATCCACCCATTCTATCACTCCCTCCATGGATCCATGGATCCATGGGTCCATCCATCCCTCCTTCCATCCCTCTCTCCACCCATTCCATCCATCCATCCATGGATCCAACCATCTATCCATCCACCCAACCACCCATTCCCTCCCACCCATTCCATCCATCCATCGGTCCATCCATCCATCCATCCATCCATCCATCCATCCATCCCTCCCTCTCTCCACCCATTCTATCCATCCCTCCATGGATCCATCCATCCATCCATTCCATGCATCCATCCATCCACGCATCCATCCATCCATTCCCTCTCACCCATTCTATCCATCCATCCAGGGATCCATCCATCCATGCATCCCTCCATCCATCCATCCATTCCATCCATCCATCCTTCCCTCCTTCCATCCCATCCCTCCACCCATTCCATCTACCCATCCATCCCTCTATCCACCCATCCATTGATCCATGGATCCATCCCCCCATCCCTCCATCCACCCATTCCCTCCATCCATCCACCCATCCATCCATTCCATCCATCCATCCCTCCATCCATCCATCCAATCCATCCATCCCTCCCATTTCCCCGGGATCCTTGGAAGCCCCGGCACCGGGAGCTCTCCCTCTGGAACGCTCCCGGATTGCCTTTGTTGGATTTCTCCGTGCGCGTGGACGAGCTCGGGGAGGAGAAGGTGGCTGAGAATCCATCCCCGGATCAACAACTCATGGAATCGCTCCTCCGGATTGCAGATCCAAGGCCAAAGGGAAGAGAGAAAAACACCTGGCATTGCCCTTCAGGTATCCCGATTCCCTGATCCCTGATTCCCGGGGTCACCCTCCCGGCTCCAGGCTCCAGCGCCTGGCAGCAGAATTCCCCGGGAACAGCAGCAGGGCGGGACCGAGAGGGATTTTCCCGAGGGAAGTGCTCCAAACCGAGCTGTTTGAGGGATAAAGTGGGAATTCTCCACCTGGCCGTGGTCACCTTTGGAATGGCCCAGGGAAAAGAAAGGAATTTGGCATTGGCTGCTCCAACCAGGCTCTTGGAAAAGGATCCCGGATCCCTCGGGAATTGCCTGAGGTCACGCAACCCGGACACCCCGATCCCAGTGCCGGGAATGGAGGGGATGCAGGAATCGGGAGAGGAAAAAGATCCAGGGAACACTTGGAGAAGGAGGAGGGAAAGAGAGGAAAAGGAGGGACGCGCTTGGAATGCGCTGTGTTCCGGCATCCCTCATCCCGGCCATCCGTCCCTCCGGAAGAGGGAAAGGACGCAGGATCTGCACTTCCCTGGCCCCTCTCCCGGGGATGGATCCCAGGGATGGGACATTCCCGACCCTCTTCCCACCCAGGGATGGATCCTAGGGATGGGAAATTCCAGATCCTCCTCCCACCCAGGGATGGATCATTCCCAACCCTCTTCCCACCCAGGGACGGATCCCAGGGATGGGAAATTCCAGATCCTCCTCCACCCAGGGATGGATCATTCCCAACCCTCTTCCCACCCAGGGATGGATCCCAGGGATGGGAAATTCCAGATCCTCCTCCCACCCAGGGATGGATCCTCAGGGATGGATCATTCCAGACCCTCTGCCCATCCAGGGATGGGACATTCCCAGCCCTTCTTCCCTGCCAGGGATGGATCATTCCAGACCCTCTTCCCGCCCAGGCATGGGACATTCCCAACCTTCTTCCCACCCAGGGATGGGACATTCCAGACCCTCTTCCCATGCAGGGATGGATCCTCAGGGATAGGACATTCCAGACCCTCCTCTCACTCAGGGATGGATCCCAGGGATGGGACATTCCTGACCTTCTGCCCACACAGGGATGGATCCTCAGGGATGGATCATTCCCAACCCTCTTCCCACCCAGGGATGGGACATTCCAGACCCTCTTCCCACCCAGGGATGGGATATCCCAGCCTTTCTTCCCACCCAGGGATTGATCCTCAGGGATGGATCATTCCTGATCCTCTGCCCACCTAGGGATGTGAAATTCCAGTCCCTCTTCTTCCCACCCAGGGATGGATCCCAGGGATGGGAAATTCCAGCCCCTCTTCCCACCCAGTGAAGGACATTCTTGACCCTCTTCCCACCCAGGGATGGGAAATTCCCAACCTTCTTCCCACCCAGGGATGGATCCCAGGGATGGACGTTCCCGACCTTCTGCCCACCCAGGGATGGATCCTCAGGATGGATCATTCCTGATCCTCTGCCCATGTTGGGATGCGAAATTCCAGCCCCTCTTCTTCCCACCAGGGACAGGATGTTCCCGACCCTCTTCCCACCGGGGATGGATCCTCAGGGATGGGAAATTCCAGCCCCTCTGCCCATCCAGGGATGGATCATTCCCAACCCTCTTCCCACCCAGGGATGGGATATCCCAGCCTTTCTTCCCACCCAGGGATTGATCCTCAGGGATGGGACATTCCAGACCCTCTTCCCACCCAGGGATGCGAAATTCCAGACCCTCTTCCCACCCAGGGATGGAAAATTTCAGACCGTCTTCCCACCCAGGGACTGATCCCAGGGATGGGAAATTCCAGCCCCTCTTCCTATCCGGGGACAGGACATTCCCAACCCTCTTCCCACCCAAGGATGGGACATCCCAGCCCTTCTTCCCACCCAGGGATGGATCCCAGGGATGGGACGTTCCCGACCTTCTGCCCACCCAGGGATGGATCCTCAGGGATGGATCATTCCTGATCCTCTGCCCACCCAGGGATGCGAAATTCCAGCCCCTCTTCCCACCCAGGGACAGGACATTCCCAACCCTCTTCCCACCCAGGGACTGATCCCAGGGATGGGAAATTCCAGCCCCTCTGGCCCAGCCCACGGATGGATCACATCCTGACTCCAGGGAACATTCCAGGCTCAGGGCAGTTTGGATCGGGAAGAGAAGAATTCCAGCCGGGCTGGAAGGAAGGGAAGGATCCCAGTGAGAAAAGAGGGATGTGATCCCACCGGGATCCTGCCTTGAATCCCGGCCGATCCATCTCCAGTGCCATCTCCAGCAGGACTTGGACCAGATCCCTGATTTCCAGGAAGAGGCCTGGGATAATTCAATTCCACTCCTGGCAGCTTTTCCAACGCCGAGCTGGAGTTTGGTGCTCCCAGGAGGAGCTCAGCCGGCCGGCAAAGGGAATAATTCCTCTCGCTCCGCTCCCACAGCAGGAATCACGATAGGGAAAAAAAAGCAGGAATTCTTGGATCAGAGCAGGCTGATCCTCTCCCTGCGCTGCTCTTCCCAGTTTCCCCCCCGTGTCCCATTTTATGCGGAGCTCCTTCGGAATTATCCCAAAAAACCCATCCAGCAGCACTCGGCTGTGTGATTTCGTTTTTCCTGGATGGTTTTCCAGCAGCTCGGGCACGAGGAGCTGGAATTTCAGGCTCTGGAATCAATCCCCTGTCCCTCATCCCCAGCCCTTCATGAGGAGCTGCTTAATTACTTTCCCAGCCGCCTTAATTACTTTCCCCCCCCCCCCCCCCCCCAAGCTGCTTAATTGCTTTTTTCCTCCCTAATTGCTGCGGGACAATGAGAGCAAATTAACGGTGGGGGGGGGGGGGGGGG
>NW_026690718.1:0-58815 GCF_015227805.2 Hirundo rustica | reverse complement strand
CCCGCGGGGGTCTCAGCCGGGGGTGCCCCTGAGGACCCCCCCGTGCCCCCCCAGGTGGGCGCGTCCCCTGAGCTCCGCGGGGACACCTGCGGGGACAGGTGACACCATCTTCGCGCTGTCCTCCGCGCCGGGCCGCTGTGGGGTGGCCGTGATCCGCGCCAGCGGCCCGGGCAGCCGGGGGGCTCTGCAGAGCCTCACCGGGACCCCCGAGATCCCCCCGCCCCGGGTGCTGGCCCTGCGGCGCATCCGAGACCCCCACACGGCCGAGACCCTGGACCGCGGCCTCGTGGTCTGGTTCCCAGGTTGGGGGGCACGGGCTGGGGTCTGGGGGCAGAGATTGGGTCTGGGGGGCACGGGTTGGGGTCTGGGGGACAGAGATTGGGGTCTGGGGACAGAGATTGGGGTCTGGGGGGCACGGGCTGGGGTCTGGGGGGCAGAGATTGGGGTTGGGGGGCAGAGATTGGGGTCTGGGGGGCACGGGTTGGGGTCTGGGGACAGAGATTGCGGTCTGGGGGGCTCAGTGCTATCCTGGTTTCATTCCCAGGTTTGGGGCGTACAGATTTGGGGTTTGGGGGGTCTGGGTGCTGGGTTGGGGGTCCCAGTGCCCCACGGGGGTCTCGGGGCCTGGCACAGCCCCCTCAGCGTGTCCCGGCGCCCCCCGATGCCGTTTTTGGGGTGTCCCGGTGGGGAGGGCCGGGGGGGCTGGGGGTGCCCACCCGGCCCCGCGCGCCCGCAGGACCCCGCAGCTTCACCGGGGAGGATTGCGCCGAGCTGCACGTGCACGGGGGGCCCGCCGTGGTCAGCGGGGTGCTGCGGGCCCTGGGTGAGACCCCCGACCCCTCCTGCCCCTTTCCCATCCCATCCTCATCCTTGGGGTGCTGCAGGCCCCACAGAACCCCTCCTGCCCCTTTTTCCCCCTTAATTCCGTGTCCTTCCCTCTGGGATCCCGAGGGTTCTGGCTGATCCTTCCCCATCCCTTTTCCCACATCTCCTCATGTCCTGCCTCTTTTTCCCCATCCCTTTTTCCCCCCTTCCCTTTGGGATCCCGAGGGGAAGGACACAAAGGGGCAGGGGAAAAGGGGTGGGGGAGGATCAGCCGGAGCCATCGGGATCCTGAATGGATCCGGAGCTAAAGGATCCATGAAACAAGGGACAAGGGACGGGGAGGATCAGCCAGAACCCTCGGGATCCCAAATGGATCCGGAGCTAAAGGATCCATGAAACAAGGGTGAAGGGACGGGGAGGATCAGCCGGAGCTCTCGGGATCCTGAATGGATCCGGAACTAAAGGATCCATGAAACAAGGGACAAGGGACGGGGAGGATCAGCCGGAGCTCTCGGGATCCTGAATGGATCCGGAACTAAAGGATCCATGAAACAAGGGTGAAGGAATGGGGAGGATCAGCCAGAACCCTCGGGATCCCAAATGGATCCGGAGCTAAAGGATCCATGAAACAAGGGATGGGAGAGGATCAGCCGGAGCTCTCAGGATCCCAAATGGATCCGGAACTAAAGGATCCATGAAACAAGGGATGGGAGAGGATCAGCCGGAGCTCTCGGGATCCCTGAATGGATCCGGAGCTAAAGGATCCATGAAACAAGGGGGAAGGGACGGGGGAGGATCAGCCAGAACCCTCGGGATCCCAAATGGATCTGGAGCTAAGGGATCCATGAAGCAAGGGACAAGGGACGGGGAGGATCAGCCAGAGCCATCGGGATCCCGAATGGATCCAGAGCTAAAGGATCCATGAAACAAGGGACAAGGGACGGGGAGGATCAGCCGGAGCTCTCGGGATCCTGAATGGATCCGGAGCTAAAGGATCCATGAAACAAGGGATGGGAGAGGATCAGCCGGAGCTCTCGGGATCCCTGAATGGATCCGGAGCTAAGGGATCCATGAAGCAAGGGACAAGGGACGGGGAGGACTGAGGCTGACGCCCGTCCCCTCGGTGCCCCGGTGCTCTCAGGCCGCGTGCCCGGGCTGCGTCCGGCCGAGCCGGGCGAGTTCACGCGCCGAGCGTTCCGCCACGGGAAGCTGGACCTGACGGCGGCCGAGGGGCTGCGGGATCTCATCGGCGCCGAGACCGAGGCGCAGCGGCGCCAGGCGCTGAGGCAGATGGAGGGAGACCTGGGGCAGCTCTACCAGCGCTGGAGCCACACCCTGACACAGGTGGGGCTCTGGCGTCTGGGGTTTGGGGTTTGGGGTTTCGCATTTGGCATTTGGGGTTTGGGATTTGGTATTTGGCATTTGGCGTTTGGGATTTGACATTTGGCATTTGGGTTTGGGGTTTGGGATTTGGGATTTGAGTAAGAAGCCGGCCTGTCGCTTCTCCTGAGTGCAGCTAACAAATAATCTGTAAATTCCCATGTGAGGCTGTTTTCAGAATGAGAAGTTCCTTTTGTGTAGGAATAGGGTAAAAAGCTGGTTTGTTTTTTTTTTTTTAAGTGCAGCTAACAGATAATATTTAAATTCCCACGTGGGGCTGTTTGGAGAGTGAGAATTTGAAGTTCCTTTGACACAATTTGTTCTGAGGGTGCCACACAAGAGCACCTGCAATAACCTCAGGGCTTTGTCCCGTGAGGATCGGTGGAGAAAATTCCCGAACAATCCGAGAACGGAGAGGTTGGATGGAGGAGGGGACCCGGGTGGGGCTCACCTGCAGCTGCCACCTCGGGGACGTCACCCTGCCCTCGGTGTCCCCAACCCCAGGCGCTCGCACACCTGGAGGCCTTCATCGACTTTGGCGAGGATGAGGAGGTGGAGGAAGAGGTTTTGGAGCAAGGTGAGGAGCTGCTGCCTCTCCCAGTGTTTTTATTCCAAATTTTGGGATCAGCACAGGAGGCTTCTCCTAGTGTTTTTTCCCAAATTTATTGATCAGCATACAGGGCCTCTCCCGGTGTTTTTAGTCCAAATTTAAGGATCAGGACCTGGATCCTCTCCCAGTGTTTTATCCCCCAGTTCAAGCTCCTCTCCCGGTGTTTTATCCCCCCGTTCAAGCTCCTCTCCCGGTGTTTTATCCCCGTTTAAGATCCTCTCCCAGTGTTTTTCCCCAGTTTAAGCTCCTCTCCCGGTGTTTTTATCCGTTCAAGCTCCTCTCCCGGTGTTTTATCCCCCAGTTTAAGCTCCTCTCCCAGTGTTTCCCCCCCGAGCCGGGCTCGTCCCGCGCTGTCCCCGTGACCCCGGGCCGTGTCCCCGCAGTGGCCGTCGCCGTGCGGGCGCTGCAGCGCGACATCGGGGCGCACCTGCGGGACGGGCGCCGCGGGGAGCTGCTGCGGGCAGGGGTCCGCGCCGTCATTGCCGGACCCCCCAACGTGGGCAAGAGCAGCCTGCTCAACCTGCTCTGTGAGTGGAAGCGCCGGGAGAGCGCCGGGATCCTCCCCAGAAATGCCACAGCGAGGAGCTCCCGCTGTCCCCAGGGCGCGGTGTCACACGTGGGAGCTGGGGTAATGCTCCCAAAATTCCAGGGGGAATCGTTCCTGCAGTCCCCAGGTCACCTGGGTGGGATAATTCCCCAAATCCCACAGGAGTCATTCCCAGTGTCCCCAGGTCACCCAGGCTGGGACAATTCCCCAAATCCCACAGGAGCCATTCCCAGTGTCCCCAGGTCACCCAGGCTGGGACAATTCCCAAATCCCACCGGAGCCATTCCCAGTGTCCCCGGGTCACCCAGGCTGGGACAATTCCCCAAATCCCACAGGAGCCATTCCCAGTGTCCCCGGGTCACCCAGGCTGGGACAATTCCCAAATCCCACCGGAGCCATTCCCAGTGTCCCTGGGTCACCCAGGCTGGGACAATTCCCCAAATCCCACAGGAGTCATTCCCAGTGTCCCCGGGTCACCCGGGCTGGGACAATTCCCCAAATCCCACCGGAGCCATTCCCAGTGTCCCCGGGTCACCCAGGCTGGGACAATTCCCCAAATCCCACAGGAGTCATTCCCAGTGTCCCCGGGTCACCCAGGCTGGGACAATTCCCCAAATCCCACAGGAGTCATTCCCAGTGTCCCCAGGTCACCCAGGCTGGGACAATTCCCTGAATCCCACAGGAGCCATTCCCAGTGTCCCCGGGTCACCCGGGCTGGGACAATTCCCGATGCCCACGGCCGTTCCCGCTGTCCCCAGGCCGGCGCCCCGCTGCCATCGTGTCCCCGCAGGCGGGCACCACGCGGGACGTGCTGGAGGTGGCCCTGGACATCGGGGGCTTCCCGCTGGTGCTCAGTGACACCGCGGGGCTGCGCCAGGCCTCCGACCCCGTGGAGCGCGAGGGGGTGACGCGGGCGCGGGCACGGTGAGAGCCGGGGGGATCGGGGAGGGGGACACTTCCCAAAATCCCACAGGGAATCATTCCCAGTGTCCCCAGATCATCCCAGGCCAGGATAATTCCTAGAATCCCAGAGGGAATCATTCCCAGTGTCCTCGGGTCATGCCAGGCTGGGATAATTCCCAAAATTCCACAGGGAATCATTCCCAGTGTCCCCAGATCATCCCAGGCCGGGATGATTCCCAAAATCCCAGAGGGAATCGTTCCCAGTGTCCCCAGGCTATTGTGCCACCCATGAGTGTGGAGCAACTGGGACAATAGAATCCCACAGGGAATCATTCCCAGTGTCCCCAGGTCATCCCAGGCTGGGACAATTCCCAAAATCCCAGAGGGAATGGTTCCCTGTGTCCCCAGGACACCCCAGACTGGGACAGTTCCCAGAATCCCAGAGGGAATCATTCCCAGTGTCCCCAGGCTATTGTGTCACCTGCAAGTGTGGAGGGACTGGGACAATTCCCAAAATCCCAGAGGGAATGGTTCCCAGTGTCCCCAGGCTATTGTGTCACCTACAAGTGTGGAGGGACTGGGACAATTCCCAGAATCCCGGGGGGAATGGTTCCCAGTGTCCCCAGGACACCCCAGGCTGGGACAATTCCCCGAATCCCAGAGGGAACCGTTCCCGTGTCCGCAGGCTGCGCCAGGCCGACCTGGTGCTGGCCGTGCTGGACGCCACGGCGGTGTGCGCGGCCCCGGCGGCGCTGGGCGCGGCGCTGGCGGCGCTGGAGCCCCCGCCCGGCGTCCCGTGCGTGCTGGTGCTGAACAAGGCCGACCTGCTGCCGGCGGCCCCGAGCGGCCCCCGCCCGCACCGCGCCCCCGCGCCCGCCGCGCTCCTGTCCTGCAGGACGGGCCAGGGGCTGGAGGCGCTGCTGGAGCTGCTGGAGCAACAGCTGGCGCAGCTGTGAGTCCGGGATTCAGGGCGCTCCGGGCGGGCTGATCCCCTTTTTCTGTGACTGATCCCCCTTTTCTGTGACTGATCCCAGTTTTCCATGCCTGATTCCCCTTCTCCATGCCCAATCCAAATTTTCCATGGCTGATCCCCCATTTCCCTGCCTGATCCCCTGCCTGATCCCCTTTTCCATCCCCATTCCCATTCCCGATCCCATTCCCGGTCCCTTTTCCAGGTGCGGGGATCCCCATCCCCATTCCCGATCCCATTCCCGGTCCCTTTTCCAGGTGCGGCGATCCGCATCCCCATTCCCGCTCCCATTCCCGATCCCTTTTCCAGGTGCGGGGATCCCTATCCCCATCCCCATTCCCGATCCCATTCCCGGTCCCTTTTCCAGGTGCGGCGATCCGCATCCCCATTCCCGCTCCCATTCCCGATCCCTTTTCCAGGTGCGGGGATCCCTATCCCCATTCCCATTCCCGATCCCATTCCCGGTCCCTTTTCCAGGTGCGGGGATCCCCATCCCCATTCCCGATCCCATTCCCGGTCCCTTTTCCAGGTGCGGCGATCCCCTCTCGGGCTCTCCCAGCCTGACCCAGGCCCGGCACAGCCGCCACCTCGGCGCGTGCGCGGCGGCGCTGTCGCGGTTCTGTCGCGAGGACAGCGGCGACATCGGGGACCTGGCGGTGGCGGCCGAGCAGCTGCGGGTGGCGCGGCGGGAGCTGGGCAGGATCACCGGGCACGTGGGCGCCGAGGAGGTCCTGGATATCATTTTTAGGGACTTCTGTGTCGGGAAGTGACGGCGTTGTCGCGGTGCCACCGGGATTAAACCGCGGTGCCACCGGGATTAAACCGCGGTGCCTTCGGTGTCGTCCCCTCGCCGGTGGCCGCGTTTGGGAGCGCGTCCCGAACCCCAAATGTGTGGGAATAAAAACCCCGGGAATGTCCCCGCGTCCTGGGCGGGGGGACAAGGGAGGAGCTGGCAGGGAAAAGCCACCGCGGGTGTCCCCACCTTGGGCTGTCCCCACCCCCGGGTGTCCCCACCTTGGGCTGTCCCCGTGTCCCCAGATCCCAGGGATTCAGCGTGAGGGTTTGGGGATTCCCGCGATCCATCCCAGTCCATGGAATTCCCCCGAGCCGTGGGAGACGTGGGGTTCTGCCCCCCCCCAAAAGTGGTGGCACCTCTTGGGGACACCCCTGTGCCACCACCTCCCCCCCGTCGCGTGCCACCCCCCGGCCGGCGCCCCCGGGCTCGGGAAGCACCTGGTGCTCCAAGATTATCCGTGGAGGAATTCCAGGAAATCCTCTGGCGGTGCCTGCCCGCCCCCCCCCGCCCCAGACCTTGGGGGACAGTGAGAGCTTGTCACCTCTGTCACCTTTGTCACCTTTGTCACCGCCATCCCTGGGGCTGGGCGGGAAGGGCGGGGGGGGACGCGGTGGCACCGCCAGCCTTGGGGGGGTGGCCGGAGGTGACAGCGCCCTGGTCGGGCACGGACGCGGCTCGAGGACACTCGGGGTGGCGCAGGGGACCGGCGAGGGGACAAGGGACGCTGCGGTGGCGCCTGGCGTGCGGGCAGAGGCGGCGGGGCAGGAAAAGGATTTTCCACAGGAAACGCGGCCGCAAATCCCGGGAATAAATCCCTGTCCCGCTCCGGGGGGGGACAAGGACAGCGCGGTGCCTCGTCCTTCGGTGACAGGGACACCCCTGTCCCTCGTGCCTCTGCGCCGAGCCGGGCTGGAATTCCCGGAATTCCCGAATTCCCGCTCCCCATCCCCGTTCTTTCCCCCCACGGATTTCCATCCACACCAGCGGCGAGTTGTCCCCGGATTCGGGGCCGGCTGTTGTCCCGCTCCAGCCGAAAGGCGGGGGTACATCTGAGGGGACGCGCGAGGTGGCCTTGGGGACGCGGGGACAAAGGGAGGGTGGCCCTGGGGCGGGGTTTGCCATCCGTGCTGCGGGAAGCACCTCCCGGGCGGCTCCGGCTCTTCCCGAGGGTTTTTCCAGCGTTATCCGCTGTGGGAAAATGGGATCGGGTCACGCCAGGAGCCCTGGGCGGCCCGGGAGGGTGGCCCGGTGTCACCTGTGTCCCCTCACCTGGGGTTCTTCAGGGTGGCCGTGAACTGCTCCATCAGCTGCAGCATCTGCTGGAGCTCCTCCAGGTTCCACTTTCCTGGTGGGATTGGGATGGGATCCATGGGATGGGATCCACGGGATGGGATGGGATTCATGGGATGGGATTGGGATCCATGAGACTGGAATTGGGATCCATGAGACGGGATGGGATGGGATCAAGGGATGGGATCCAAGGGATGGGATCTGTGGGACTGGGGTGGGGCGCATGGGATTGGCATGCATGAGATCCATGGAACTGGGATGGGATGGGATGGGATGGGATGGGATGGGATGGGATGGGATGGGATGGGATGGAATTGGGATGGGACGGGCCGGGCACCCAGGATGGCACGGTGACCCCCCGGTGTCCCCGCTGTCCCCGGGGCTCACCCAGGGCTCCCAGCGTGGCCGGGTTCCTCAGCAGTTCCATGTAGGAGCCCGAGCGGCCGGCGCTGCCCGGCGCCCGCAAGCCCGGCAGGTCCTGGGGGGCAGTGGCGGGGGTCAGGGGGCACCGGGCAGTGGAGCCACCCCGGGGGTCACACAGCAGGCACTGGTGGCACTGCTCAGCGGTGACAGCTGCCACTGCCCATGTCCCCATGTCCCCATGTTCCCAGTGCCCCATGTCCCAAATACCCCACATCCCATATCCTCATGTCCCCGGAGTCCCCAATTCCCCATGTCCCCAGTGCCCCCTGTCCCCAATGTCTCCAGTGCCCCCAGTGCCCCATGTCCCCATATCCCCACTGTCCCCTGTCCCCCCTGTCCCGTGTCCCCGCCTTGGCTCCCATGCTGAACCCGAGCTGCTCCCTCAGCGCCTGCGCTGCCACCGCCCATGTCCCCATGTCCCCGTGTCTCCATGTCCCCATGTCCCGGTGTCCCGGTGTCCCCTGTCCCGTGTCCCCTGTCCCGTGTCCCCACCTTGGCTCCCATGCAGAACCCGAGCTGCTCCCTCAGCGCCTCCGCCTGCGCCGCCGCCGCTCTCCTCTTCTCCTCCAGCTCCTTCCCCACCTTCTCCTTCTCCGCCTCCAGCCTCTTCCTCTCCTCCACCGCGTCCTTCTCCCGCTTCTCCAGGCCCTGGATCCTCTTCTCCAGCTCCTGCATTTCCCGGGAGCAGTTCAGGCGGCACTGCTGCACGCTCAGCTCGCAGCTATTCCTCCAGATAAATTGGGAATCCCTCTCCTGCTGCCGCCGGAAAAGCCCCTCCGCCCGATCCCGGATCTGCCTCAGCTCCGTCTCGGCTTCTCCACAGCGGAATTGCTTCACCAGCTCCGAGACCCTCGGGAATTTGTCGCTCATGTCGCTCTGGAGCGAGCGGCACTCGTGTCTCTGCAGCTGCAGCTCGGTCCTGCTGAAGTCGCCCTCGGTCCTGGCGCTGCGCAGGTCCTGCTGGCACCTGTCCCTCTCCTGGGTGGCTTTGGCCAGCTCGGCCTGGCACTGCCGCCAGCTCTCCTCCAGGGTTTTCTTGGAGGAGCCGGCCTGGTCCAGCTGCCGCTGCAGCTGCAGCTTCTCGGCTTTGGGGGGGAGGCGGGGAACAGGGTTTTGGCTCCTTGGGGGGGTTTGGTGCTCCCCAGGTGCCACCCGTGCTTTGGGGCCATGGCTCTGCCTGGCACGGGTCACCTGGGGTGCCCAGGAGGGTGGGAATGGAGAGTTGGGGTCCCCAAGGGGCAGGAAAAGGGATTTGGGGTCCTCAAGGGGTGCTGGGGGTGCCCGGGAGGGTGGGAAAAGGAGTTCTCGGGGTCCCCAGGGGGTGTTGGGAGTCCCCAGAGGGTGGGAATGGAGAGCTGAGGGTCCCCAGGGGGGTGGGAAAGGGGTTTTGGGGGTCCTCAGGGGGCTCTGGGGGTCCCAGATGGGTGGGAGGGGGTTCCTCGGGGAGTTCTGGGGGTCCCCAGGGGTTTTTGGGGGCCCGGGGGTGTCTCTTACCGCTGCAGGTGGTGTTGATGAGGGTGGCGGTCATGTGGCACCTGGCCAACCTCACCTGCTGGTACACCAGCTCCTGCAGCTGGGCGGGAGGAAGAGGAGGGGTCAGAACGCCCCCAAAACCAACCCCGGCATCAGCCAGGGCCCCTCAGGCCAGGGAGAGACCGCGGGAGGAGGAGGAGGAGGAGGAGGAGGAAGGGGGTGAGGACATCCCGAAAGGATCCCCTGGCACCACCTCGGGAGCGCTGGGAGAGCTCCGGGAGAACGGGAGGAGGAGGAGGAGGAGGAGGAGGAGGAAGGGAACCAGAGAATCCCAAAAGGATCCCCCGGCATCTCCTCGTGGGCTCTGGAAGAGCTCCGGGGGCACGAGAGGAAGAGGAGGATGATGAAGAAGACGCCGAACTCGGAGCCCCCTTGACCAAAACCCCGCTGTCACCGCGCCGCCCTCGCCGCCGCCGCCACCCGCGCTGGGGACAGGCGTCACCCCCGGGAATTCCCACCCTTCCCCGCATCCCGGGATTCACCTGCGGGACGCTGCCGGCGGCCTGGCTGCTGTTGCACTTCTCCAGCTCCCTCTGCACCTTCAGCGCCAGCCCCTGCAGCTTGTCCCTGTCCTTGAGGGTGGCGTTGAGCGCGCGGCTGAGGTTGGCGTTGGTGGCGCTCAGGGCGACGATCCTGCGGTAGTGGCTCTGCACCTGCTCCTCCTGCTCCCGCAGGTGCGTGTCGGTGCCGGCCTGCGCGTTCCCGTACACCATGAACAGCACCAGCCCCAGGATGATCAGGAACTGGATCAGCGAGGTGAAAAGGAAAATGTACTTGACGTAAAAGCCGCAGTCGCGCTTGGGCATCGCCTGCTTGGGCTCCAGGCCGAATTTGGCCATGGCGAAGCTGCTCTTCTCCATCGTGGCCCCGAGCTCTGGCCGCTCCACCCCGCGGGGACCCCGCTTTTCAGGGGGCCCGCGCCGGGGCGGGGCTGCTCCCGCCGCGGTGTTTATATCCCTGGATTTAATATTTCCTCCTGTCGGGCTCCTTCCTGCCGTGCCGGATGCTCCCGGGGACCCGCGGGGTTATCAGGGCGCAGCTTCTGCTGGCGCTGGAATTGTTGTTCCTGGAGATGAGAGGGGGGAAATTGGGTTTTCATTCCCTCCGTCCCCTTTCGGTGCCCTGGGATTGTCTGGAATTGTCTCCCGCCCCGAAATTCCCATCCCCGGCGTGGGAATTCGATCCCGCCGGGTGAGCGGGGCGCTGGGGTTGTTGCTCCTGGAGTTGAAAAAGAAGAAGGAAAAAAAAAACCAAACCAAAAAAGGATTTCGTTCCTTCCATCCCATTTTGGTGCCCGGTGATCCCCTGGAATTCTCTTCTGCCCCCAAATTCCCACCCCTGGCACGGGAGTTCCCAGGAATTCGATCCTGCAGGGTTAGCAGGGCGCTGGGATTGTCCCTGGAATGAAGCGGGAAAGTCGGATTCCATTCCCTCCATCCCATTTCAGTGCCCAGCGCATCCCTGGAGCTGCCTCCAGCCCCGCAATTTTGGGATTCGATTCCCCCCACCCCATTTCGGTGCCCAGCGCATCCCTGGAATTGTCTGGAATTGTCTCCCGCCCCCAGATTCCCGCCCCGGTGCCGGGAATTCCAGCGGCGATCCCGCCGGGAATGCAGGCTGGGATCCGCGGGGTGACGGGGACAGCCCGGGGGTGGCACCGCGGGGACGGGGACGGGGACAGCCCGGGGGTGGCACACGGGGACGGGGACAGCCCGGGGGTGGCACCGTGGGAAGGCGGCGGGCGGGACGGGGACAGGGAGCGGGAGCAGCTCCGCTCCTTCCCGGCAGCCCCGGACCCGCTTTGAAGCGCCATTCCAGGAAAGTTGGATTTTCCTGCGGCCGCATCCTGTGCCGAGGGCAGCGGCGCATCCGGGCCCCCCCGAGCCCCACCGAGCCCCCCGAGCCCCCCCGAGCCCCCCGAGCCCCCCCCGAGCCCCCCCGAGCCCCCCCGAGCCCCCCGAGCCCCCCCGAGCCCCCCCGAGCCCGCCGGGGGACAGAGGTGACACAGAGGTGACATCAGAGGTGACATCCCGGTGTCCCCGCCAGGCGCTCCCAGCGGGATCGCGGCTCCCTGGGGTGGGGGGATCCCAAACCCCAAACCCCAAATCCTGGTGGGCCCAGAGCGGCTCCCCCGCCCTGAGGAGGCTTGGGATGGGGAGGGGAACTGGGAACGGCATTCCCGAAGTGGGAACGGCATTCCCGAACTTGGAACGGCATTCCCGAACTGGGAACGGCATTCCCGAACTGGGATCAGAATTCTCGAAGTGGGAACAGCCGTGGGAACGTGTTCAGGGGTGGCAGTGTCCCCTCGGGGGTGGCAGTGTCCCCTCGCGGGGGTGGCAGTGTCCCCTCGGGGGTGGCAGGGGTGGCAGCATCCCCTCGGGGGTGGCAGTGTCCCCTCGCAGAGGTGGCAGTGTCCCCTCGCAGGGGTGTCAGGGGTGGCAGTGTCCCCTCGCAGGGGTGGCAGTGTCCCCTCGGGGGTGGCAGTGTCCCCTCGGGGGTGGCAGTGTCCCCTCGGGGGGGTGTCAGGGGTGGCAGTGTCCCCTCGGGGGGGTGGCAGTGTCCCCTCGGCGGTGGCAGGGTGACTCAGTGTTATTTGCAGCTCAGGAAAAGGAAGCGGCGGTAGCTGAGAATGGCTCCGGCAGCGACACCGGCCCGGCCATCGCAGACACTTCCCGGTCCCCAGGGGACGCGGAGCTGCCGGGGCAGGAAACAGCAACGGGCCAGGGGTCAGCGCCCGGCGGCCCGGCCCCCCGGAGCCCCCCGGAGCCCCCCCGGACCCCCCGGACACCCCCGGACACCCCCAGAGCCCCCCGGAGCCCCCCGGAGCCCCCCGGGCATCCTGCAGGGCTGGAGGGTCGCGACACGCCCGTGGCGTGGTGACAGGGTGACAGTGGCCCTGAGCAGGACCTGGACGCCCCCGGTTTGAGGTGGCGCTGAGGGAACAAGAGGCGGTGACCCCCCCCCCTTGAGCCATGTCACCCCAAACGCCACCCTCGTGTCCCCAGGGTGTCCCCAGGCCCGGGCCCACCCTCAGGGACCCGCGGGGACCGGGTGGGGACACGGTGCCAGCCGCGGCTCTGCTGGTCCCGGCTGAAGGGACACCGGGAAGGGACACCGGGAGTGGGGGGGGGGCTCTGTGTCCCCTTGTCCCCTCCGGGGTGTTTTGGGGTCCCTGGCAGAGCCGCTGGCGTGGGAGAAATCCCTGGAGGCTGGGGGGGGGGCGTTTGGGTTCGGGGAGGGGACACTGGGGACACTGGGGACAGGGGACACTGGGGACACTGGGGACACTGGGGACACTGGGGACACTGGGGACAGGGGACACTGGGGACACTGGGGACAGCGGGCTGGTGGCACAGGGAGGTGTCCCGGTGAGCAGCGCAGCTTTAATGCCCGAAATTCCCGAAGTTCCCCGAATTCCCGCAGTTCCCGGTTCCCGGAGCGCTGTGGATGTGGCGGCGACTCCGGAGCGGATTCCAGGGAAAAATGCCCGAGATGGGCTGAAAGTGCCCCAAAATCTGGGAAAGATCCGGACGGGGACACGGCGGGAGAGGGAGGGACGCGGGACGGCACCACAGAGGGGCTGGGGCTTGGTGGCGACGGGACACGGAGCGATCGGGATCGGGATCGGGATCGGGATCGGGATCGGGATCGGGATCGGGATCGGGATCGGGATCGGGACATAGGATGGGATCAGGATACGGTGGGATTGGAACTCGGGATCGGATCAGGAATCACGGTGGGATTGGAACAAGGGGTGGGATCAGGAGTCACGGTGAGATCGGGGCACGAGATGGGATCGGGAGCCACTGTGGGATCGGGACACGGGGTGGGATCAGGAATCACGGTGGGATTGGGAGTCACGGTGGGATCGGGAAACGGGATGGGATCGGGAATCACGGTGGGATCGGGACCCGTGTCCCGCCCCCTCGCCCCCGCCGTGCCCGCTCTGGGGACACCGCGGCGCCGGGAATGTCGCGCTGGGCGGGGCGGTGCCGGGGGGCTGCGGGGCCTCAGCCCTTCCTGCGGGGGGGGGACAGGGAGTGAGTCCCGCACCGGGGACACGGGTGACAGTGGCAGTCAAGCTGCCATTCCTTGCTGTGCCCCCTCCCCGGGGTGTCCCCCCTTCCCGGGATGTCCCAGTCCCCTGGGCTGTGCCACGTTCCCGGGATGTCCCCTCCTCCCGGGATGTCCCCCTTCCCGGGGTGTCCCCTCCCTCCAGGCTGTCCCCGTCCCCCTCGGGATGTCCCCCCTCCCCGGGATGTCGCCTCTCCCGGGTCCCCCCACAAGGTACCGGCTCGGGGGACACCTGCGCCCGCTGCCTCTGTCCCTGTCCCTGTCCCGGCCCCGCCGCCGCAGCGCCTCCAGCTCGGCCGCGTAATCCCGGCTGTGGGGACAGGGGAGCCACGTCGGGGGGTGGCCCTGTCCCCTGTGGGGACACGGCGGGGACAAGGGGAGGAGGGACAGGGACAGGAGAGGGACAGGGACAGGGATGGGACAGGAGAGGGACAGGAATGGGACAGGGACAGGAGAGGGACAGGAGAGGGGAGGAGGGGACATGAGGGGACCCCATGGGGAGGGAGGGACAGGGCAGGATGTCACAAAGGGTTGGGGAGGGTGGCTGCTCTGGGGGTGGCCCACGCTGCGGAGGGTGACAAGGACCTGACAGGGGGTGTCCCCAATGGACAGGGGGTGTCCCCTGGGGACAAGAACGTTACAGGAGGTGTCCCCAATGGACAGGGTGATGTCCCCTGGGGACAAGGACCTTACAGGGTGATGTCCCCTGGGGATAAGGACTTTACAAGGGATGTCCCCTGGGGACAGGGACCTTACAGGGTGTCCTGGAGCTCCCGCTGTCGCCCCTCGCAGCGCTCCCGGCGCTCCCGCAGCTCCCGCTGCTGCCCCAGCGCCTCCTGCAGCCGCCGCCGCAGCTCCCGCGCCTCCTCTGGGGACAGCGGCGACAGCGGCGTCACCCCCGGGCGGAGCGCGCCCCGCTGCGTGGGGACGGGGCTCACTCACCTTGCAGGGCCACTTTGTCCCCCGCCAGCTCAGCCCGCTCCTGCCGCAGCGCCGCCAGCTCGTCCCCCAGCGCGGTGACATTGGCCTCCAGGCTGGCCTGGGGACAGGCGACACGAGGGGACAGCGCTGGGCAGTGTCCCCCCCCCCGGCCACCCCCGACCCCTCATCCCCTGCCGGAGCCCTCCTGCTCCTCTGCCTCGCTGTCACCCCGTGTCCCCAGGCTGTCCCCGGTGCCCCTCTCACCGTCCTCAGAAGGGTGGGGACACGGATTTGGGGACAATCCTGAAATCCCTGGGGATGGCTCCTCCTGGGCGTGGGGAGCACAGGAGAGCCCCAGGTCACCCACTGTCCCCACGCTGTCCCCACGCTCCTGGTGGCCTCGAGATCCTGTCCCCCTCGCATCACCTTCCTCGAAGGCTCGGGGACACGGATTTGGGGACAATCACTTGTCCCTGAGGTGACGCGCATCCCGGGCGAGATGTGACCGGTCCCCGCAGGCCGAGGGCGCCCCGCGGGTGACACCGCTGGTGGCAGGGAGGGACAGGAGCTCTCCAAGAAGAGCCTGCCCGGCTCCCGGCGCCAGCCCCGGGAAACGGGGACATTTTCCAGCCTCTCCGGGCCATTGTTCAGCCGGATGAGCCCGAGAGGGGCGGCGGGACTCGGCTCTTCCTCCGGGCCCTTTCCCGGCTGGAACCGCAGCTAAAAATACCCGGGAAGGACAAACCCGGGAGCTCCGGCCCCCGCTGCCGCCCGGGACCGGGTAATGACAGCCCGGAGCTCCCGGGCACGGCTGCGGCGGGATGGGCGGGATGGAGCCGGGAGCAGCCAGGGATGGGTTTTGGGGTGCTCCCTGTAGGGATGCAGCAGCTGTTTCCCTGGGATGGAGCCGGGAGCAGCCAGGGATGGTTTTTGGGGTGCTCCAGCAGGGATGTGGCTGCTGTTTTCCCGGGATGGAGCCGGGAGCAGCCAGGGATGGGTTTTGGGGTGCTCCAGCAGGGATGTGGCTGCTGTTTTCCCGGGATGGAGCCGGGAGCAGCCAGGGATGGTTTTTGGGGTGTTCCCGGCAGGGGTGTGGCTGCTGTTTTCCCGGGATGGAGCCGGGAGCAGCCAGGGATGGTTTTTGGGGTGCTCCGGCAGGGATGTGGCGGCTGTGCCCCCCCCTCCCGCAGTGGCTGTGCCCCTTTCCCAACTCCTCATCCCGCCTGGAATTTCCTGGGGGTTTCCTGGTGGGAATTCCCACCGGGATGGAGCAGCGCCCTGATCCCGGCTGGACAGGGAGGGAGGGACAGGGGACAGCGAGGGGCTCCCTGAGGGGACAGCGGCTGTTGTCCCCACCCCAAAGCGACCAAGCACCTCCTTGTCCCCATCTCCGGGCCTCCTGCGGGGACTGGGGACAGTGACGAGTGGCCGGTGAGGGGACAGCGGGCGTTGTCCCCACCCCAAAGCGGGATGGGGACAGGGCACAGGGTGGCCCCGGGGACAGGGAGACCCGGGGGACGAAGATAAGATGTCGCAGGGAACGGGGCCGGTCCAGGGGACGGGGATCAG
Organism: Hirundo rustica; assembly: GCF_015227805.2. NCBI lineage: Eukaryota > Metazoa > Chordata > Aves > Passeriformes > Hirundinidae > Hirundo > Hirundo rustica. The sequence continues at coordinate 42,971 of NW_026690718.1, read as the reverse complement.
GGATCAGGACAACGCGACACCTCCTTGTCCCCGTCCCTGCGGCCACCTACCGCCCGCTCCCGGCAGGACGCGAGGCTGGCGTTGCCCTTGCCGCTGTCCCCTCGTGCCCGGGCCAGCTCCCGTCGCAGCGCGTCCCCGTCCCTCGCCGCGCTGTCCCGCTGCCGCTGCAGCTCCCGCAGGCGATCCCCGAGCTCCCGGCTCTCGTTGGCCGCCCGCTCCCGGCAGCCCCGCAGCTTCCCCAGAGCCTCGGAGCGCCACAGCATCACCGCCACGGCCACGGTCACCGCGGCCACCAGCACCAGCAGCGCCGCGCTCAGCGCCAGCGCCTTCAGCGTGGCCCTGGGCACCGCGGGCTCCATGGCGGGGACCCGCGGGGACAAGGGGGACCCGCGGGGACAGCCGGAGCCGCCGGAGCCGCTGGAGCTGCTGGCACTGCCGGGATGTGCCGGGACCTGCCGGGATGTGCCGCTGGAGCTGCCAGCCGTGCCGGGATGTGCCGGGACGTGCCTGGATGTGCCGGGATGTGCCGGGATCTGCCTGGATGTGCCGGGATGTGCCGGGACGTGCCGGGATGTGCCGGGACGTGCCGGGATGTGCCTGGACCTGCCGGGACGTGCCGGGATGTGCCGGAATGTGCCGGGACGTGCCGGGATGTGCCGGGATGTGCCGGGACGCGCCGCTGGCCCTGCCGGCCGTGCCGTAATTGTCGCGTGTGGGCTGAGGTTTGTCGCAGGTCAGAGCCCAGAATAGTTTTTGTTTGTGCTGGGAGGGGACAGAGCTGTCGCAGCCAGGTGACCTCGGTGACCCCGCGGTGCTGAGGTCTCCATCTGGATTCCACCCCCCTCCCCCGAGCAAGAAAAATTTGGATTTTGCCGGGTTTTATTTATTTATTGGAAATTGGGTGGGGGGGAAAATGAGGAATTGTGGAATACGTGTGGCTCAGGGCAGCGCTGTCGTGTCACTGTCACCTCCCTCCCCGTGGCGGCCGGAGGGGAGTGGTCACTCTGGGATGTCCCCATGGATTTGGGGACCCTGGGACAAGGCTGAGCAGGGGACAGGGCACCCCGAGGCCCCCAGGCGGGGTGGGGACAGTCCCTGGTCACCCCGCGGAGGGGACAGGGGCACCCCGGGGTGCTCCGGGTCACAGGAGGAGCATCCCAAGGAGGAGGAGGAGGAGGAGTGGCGTGAGGACAGCAGGGGACACCGCGGGCCTGTCCCCAGGGGAACGCTGGCTCCTCATGTCCCACAGCTGCTCCTGCAGGAGGCGGTTCTGCCGCTGGAGCTGGGCCCTGAGGGGACAGGGGTGACAGGGACAGGGGGACAGGGACAGGGGTGACAGGGACAGGGGGACAGGGACAGGGGGTGACAGGGACAGGGGGTACAAGGACAGGGGGACAGGGACTGGGATGACAGGGACAGGGGTGACAGGGACAGGGGGACAGGGACAGGGGGGACAGGGACAGGGGTGACAGGGACAGGGGGTGACAGGGACAGTGGGGACAGGGACAGGAGGTGGCACTGGGGGCGGAGATGGGTGCAGGGCTCACCTGAGGCTCTGCTCCTCCTCCAGCTGCTCCCGCTGCCGCGTCACCTCTGTCCCCAGCGCCCGGTTCTGCTCTGTGGAGGGACAGGGGACAGGGTGGCCCAGGGGACAGGGGACAGGGATCAGCATGGTCAAGGGACAAGGATCAGAGTGGCCCCGGGGACAGGGAGACGCAGGGGACAGTGCCCAGCGTGGCCCAGGGGACACAGATCAGCGTGGGCCAGGGGACAAAGATCAGGACAACACAGAGAACAGGGTGGCCCAGGGGACAGGGAGACACAGGGGACAGTGCTCAGGGTGTCCTGGGTGACAGGGCCCAGGGTGACAGTGCCCATGGTGACGGTGCCCAGGGTGACAGTGCCCTGGGTGACAGGGTGGCCCTGGTGGCAGTGCCCAGGGTGGCCCGGGTGACAGGGCCCATGGTGACAGGGTGAGAGGGTGACAGGGTGAGAGGGTGACCCTGGTGACAGTGCCCATGGTGGCAGTGTCTAGGGTGACAGGGTGACAGTGCCCATGGTGACCCTGGTGACAGTGCCCACGGTGGCCCGGGTGACAGTGCCCACCCCGTGCCCAGCACTCACCCTCCAGCCGGGTGACGTTGTCCAGTGCCCGCTCCAGCTCCAGGAGTTTTCCCTGCAGCGCTCCCTGAGCGGCGACACGGTGACACGGTGACACGGTGGCACCCTGGCCCTCTGGCTGTCCCCTCCCGGTGTCCCCGTGTCCCCAGACCCCTCCCAAGCGAGGGTCCCCGTGTCCCCAGCACCCACCAGCTCCTCCCTGCAGCGCTGCCACCGCCCCAGGGACACGGCCAGGGACCTGTTGGTGACATCCAGAGCCTTCTCCAGCCTCTCGCTGGAATTCCCGTCCCCGGCGCGGTGGCACAGCAGGGTGGGGACAGTCACGGCCACCAGCACCGCGGCCACCACCAGGGTGACAGCGGCCACCGCCTTCCAGGGCCCCATCCCGGCTTTTTGGCGGAGAAATCCCTCCTCCATGGAGCTCCGCTCTCCGGTTTCGCTCCCGAGTTCAGCAGTTTCGATTCTCCAAAAAAACAAACAACCCCCGGGATTGTCCCAGGAAATCACGTGGTTCCCAAAATCCGCGGCGAGGTGACAATCGGGGACCTCGGGCGGGCCTGGGGACATCCCGGCGTGGGGCGGCGGAAAGAGGGGAGAAATGATCCCAAAAAAACCGAGTGGACCCCAATCCCGTGCGCCGGGACACCCCGTGGAGAGGGAGGGGCGGGAGGGGCTGGGGTGTGGGGGATTTGGGGGATTTGGGAGATTTGGGGGGATTTGGGGGGGATTTGGGGGGATTTGGGGGGATTTGGGATTTGGGAAATTTGGGGGGATTTGGGAGATTTGGGGGGATTTGGGGGGGATTTGGGGGGATTTGGGAGATTTGGGATTTGGGAGATTTGGGGGGATTTGGGGGGATTTGGGAGATTTGGGGGGATTTGGGGGGGATTTGGGGGGATTTGGGAGATTTGGGATTTGGGAGATTTGGGGGGATTTGGGGGATTTGGGAGATTTGGGAAGTGGGGGGATTTGGGGGGATTTGGGGGGATCTGGGGGGATTTGGGGTTGGGTGTTTGGGGGACTTGGGGGGATTTGGGGTGTGGGGGATTTGGGGGGATTTGGGGTGTGGGGTGCCTGGAGTTTGGGGTGCCTGGGGTTTGTGCTATGGGGTATTTGGGGTGTGGGGAGCTCAGGGAATGGGATATACGGGATTGGAAATACCCGTTTTATGGGGTGCCTGGGCTATAAAATCAGCGGGATTCGGGGTTTCTCCCTCAGCCCCAAACCCGGGGGGACCCCCGGGCACCCCAAACCCGGCACGGAGCCCTCCCTCCCTCCCCATCCCAAAAACAGCTGCTCCACTTTTTGTGCTTTTTTTTCTCTTTCATGTGACAGAATTAAAAAAAAAAAAAAAAAAAGTGAGAAAACCACCAAATATTTACCAAAACTTCCAGTCTTTTTTTAGGGATTTCTTCCTCTTTTTTTCCCTTGTTTTTTATTATTATTTTGAGGCGGATTTTCGCCATCTGGAGAATGAAAAGGCTCTGGCAGGGCCGGTGAAGTGTCAGCGAAAAGGCTTTAAAAATGTTGTTATTATTATTATTTATGGGCAGGAGCCCCAGGGGGGAAATGGAGCCAGAAAAAGGTTCAAAAATAGATGGAAAAAAAGAGAGAGAGAAAAAAAAAAATTTAAAAGCACGGGGATGTTTTTTCCAGAAGCGGCTCGTTTTGAACGGTTCGGGATGCGAAAATAAAATAAAAACACCTTGGAAAAGCGCGAATAGATTGGGAAAGGCAGGAATGCTCCTGCGGAATTCCGCGTCGGGAAGAAAAAAAATAAATCGGCGATCTCACAACCCCTCGGGCTGTTCCCGAAAAATTCCCGGTTCCTGGAAACCCCCCCACCCAGGCCGACCCCAAAGAATTCCCATCTCCTGGAGGCCGCTTTCCCAAGGGAAAGGGTGGAAGTGTTGGAATTTTGGGATTGGAGGTTTTCCCCAGCTCCCGGAGGGTTTTCCTGAGGGAAAATTCCAGCTCCCCTTGGCCAGACGGGCTGGGATTCCACAGCCGGATCCCGGCTGGAATTGCACATCTGGATCCATCCAGAATTCCACAGTTGGATCCTGGCTGGAATTGTACATCTGGATCCATCTGGAATTCCACAGCCGGATCCCAGCTGGAATTCCACAGCTGGATCCATCTGGAATTGCACAGCTGCAGGGACACCCCCATGTCCCCGATCCTGGGATCCCCACAGGTTCCAATTTGGGATCCTCTGGAATGCTGAGGGTCAGAATTCCCAGGGGTTCCCTGATTTGGGGTCCCCTGGAATGCTGAGGGTCAGAATTCCCAGGGGTTCCCTGATTTGGGATCCCCTGGAATGCTGAGGGTCAGAATTCCCAGGGGTTCCCTGATTTGGGGTCCCCTGGGTTGCTCCTCCTTTGGGAGCCCGGGAATGCTCTGGATCCCCAGGGGCGAGCAGTTTTGGGGAACCCAGGAAAGCTCAAATTTGGGATCTTTGGAGCTGCTCTGGATCCCCCGGGATGCTCTGGTTTGGGGATGTGTGGATTTGGGATTTGGGGATTTGGGATTTGGGGACAGGGGCTGCACAGGCAGGGGCAGGGACCCACGGGACAATTTCTGGGGCTCATTTCCCCTCTCAGCCCTCGCCCCGCTCCTGAGGCCGCTCCAAACCCCGCTGTGGGGCTGGAAAAGGGGATCCCGAGCTTCCCTTCCCCTTTCCCGCCCCGTTCCCTCTCAGCCTTTTTTTGGGATTTTTTTTGGTTGTTGTTCTGTTGTTTTTGTGGGTTTTTTCTCTATTTAGGGCCTTTCCAGCTGCTTCCTTTTATCCCTTCTCATCCAGACCCTGTCATTACATTTCCATTCTTTCAAAGAAATAAAAAAATAAAAATAAAAATAAAAATAAAAGCGGCTTCCCAAGGTCCTTCCCAGCTCCTTATTCTCCGGGGGGAAGGGCTGGAATATTAAAAAAAAAAAAAAAAATCCCCGAAAATCCCAAATTCTGCTCCCACTTCCCTGTGGAGTTTTTATTTTTTTGGAGGTGTGAGAAGGGAGAATATTCAAAAAAAAAAAAAGAAAAAAAAAAAAGCCTCTCCGAGATCCCGACGTGCTGGCACATCCTTCTCCCATCTTTTTTGTTGTTGTTGTTTTTTGGGATCCGGCCATCCCAAATTACCAGGGCGGGCCGGGAGCTGCCGGCTCCGGCTCCCGTTCCCTTCCCCGCTTGGAATGGGGCCTGGAATGGGAAAAAGAAGCAGCTGAGCTTTTCCCATCCCAGTTTTTTTGGTTTTTTCCCCGCTCTCCCGGGGTATTCCCAGCCCTGCTTTTGCCTCCCGGACGCTCCAGGGCTGAATCCAGGCCCGGGTCACCCCAAATCCACCGCTGGGACAATTTGGGGATCCTCGTTCCATCCTCATCCGGCATTCCCATCACTGGGAGCATCCCTGGTGCTTAAAAAGCCCGGAAATTGAGGTGTTTCGACCCAAAAATGGCAAAATCCTCCCTGGATCCCCCAGATCGGCGTTCCCGGGGTGTCCCTGGGATTGGGAATCACCCCTTCCTGTCCCTCTCTTTTTTTATTTTTTTATTATTATTTTTGCCCTTTTCCCCACTTTTCTCTCCCTTTTCTCTCTTTTTTCCCCCCTATTTCCCCCCCTTTTTTTTAGCCTTTTCCTCCCATTTTTCCCATTTTTCCCCCTTTTCCCAACTATTTCCCCTTTCCTGCCCTGCCCCAAACCGAGCGGGTTTTGGGAAAAGGTTCCTCCCGACTGCATTCCCACACGGAATTCCCGCATTCCCGGATCCCGGTATTCCCAGATCCCGGCCCTGTCCTGGCTGCTTCCAGCCGGAGAACCCGCTGGGTTTCCCGGTGGGGACAATTCCTGGCACCTGGGGAAATATCAGGATCCAGGGAAAAAAAACAAGATCCAGGGGAAAAACCAGGATCCAGGAACAAGCAGCACCCAGGACAGGGAGAATCCAGGGATAAGGAAAATCCAGGGATGGGGAGACCCCAGAGATGAGAGAGGGACAGGCAGGATCCAGGGAAAAACTGCACCCAGGAAAAGGAGAATCCCGAACAGGGAGAATCCGGGAGAAGGAGAATCCTGGGAAAAACCGCACCCAGGACACGGAGAATCCAGGACAGGGAGAATCCAGGACAAGGAGCAGCCGGGGAAAAACAGCACCCAGATTTTGGGCAGGAGAGGCCGGAATGTCACCTCGCCATGGAATCTGGGCATTCCAGGTGGCTCCTCCCTCCCATGGATCCCATCCCATCCCATGGATCCCATCCCATCCCATGGATCCCATCCCATCCCATCCAATCCCATCTCATCCCATCCCATCCCATCCCATCCCATCCCATCCCATCCCATCCCATCCCATCCCATCCCATCCCATCCCATCCCATCCCATTATCCCATCCCATTATCCCATCCCATTATCCCATCCCATTATCCCATTATCCCATCCCGGCGGGCCGGACCAGGAGCGGCGGGGCCGGGATTTGTCCAAGGAACCCCCCCGGGGGCCCCCGCGCCTCCTTTGATCCCGCATCCAGCGAAAAGGGTGGAAAAAAAAATTTTAAAAGAAGTGTGGAAAAATGCCTCTCGGGGGCCAGGGCGGCTTGGAGCAGGGAGCTGTTGTGGCGGGCTCGGCCCCGTGAGCGCCGCCGGTTCCATTACAGCATCCGCGGCCGGGCCGGCGCGGGGAGGGGCGGGGGACACCCGAAAAACCCCGCCGGGGACACCCGGGAGGCGGCGGGACGCAGCCAGCCCCGGGGCGGGGGGCGGGCGGGGGGCCCGGCCGTGCCTCGGGGGGCGGCGGGGCCGGGGGGGCTCCGGGCGCGTCCCCCCCGCCCCGGCTGCCACGTCCCGCTGGCACCGAGCCCCCCCCGGCCGCTGCCAGCCCGGCTGAGCCCGGCCCAAGGCAAACAGCGGCGGCCGCGACCGCGCTACCGGGCGGGGACCGGGCTCGGGGACAACGGGGACACGCTGGGGACACGTTGGGGACACGCGGGGGACACGCTGGGGACACGCGGGGGACACGCGGGGCTGGGTCCCTCCCCGTCCCGGAGAAGCCCAGCAGCCAGGCGGGTGTACAAGGATGGTATATTTTGTAATAAATAATGTACAAATCCGCCCCAAACCGGGGCTCGGCGCCGCGGGGGCGACACCGGCCCGCGGGGGAGGGCGGCACGGCACGGCACGGCACGGCACGGCACGGGAGGGAGGGAGGGAGTTTTACCCGCGTTATCTTTGGGGTTTTCCTCCCCCGAAAATCCGGGTTTCAGTCTGGGGTTCGGGGGTGACGCGAGCGCTCCCGGGCCCCGGTGGCACCGGGCAGAGCCCCGGGCCGGGACCCCCGCGCCGCGCCCGCCCCGTCCCCGCCCTGCTCCCGCCGCCTCTTTTATCGCTTTTATTTCCACCCCCAGCGCGGGGCTCGGCACCGAGAGGAGGCGGCGACAGCGCCCGGGGGTGGCGGGGTCCCCTCCCCGCGGCCCCGCCGCCCCCCGAATCCTTCGGGATTTACAGAATGAGCGCGGCCAAAAGCGACGGGGAGAAGGAGGGAGGCGACAAAGCGGAGCCGCGGAGGGGGCGCGGAGGGGGCTCAGGGCCGCCCCCGCTGCCCGCCCGGTCTCCGCTGGCCTCCGGGGCTCCGGCGGGCGGCCGTGGGGCCGGGGGCTCCGGAGGCGAAGTCCATCACCTCGGGGGGAGCGCGGCGCAGCTCGGACCGCCCCATCTCCCTGCGGATCTCCTGCAGCGCCTCGGCCGGAGCGTTCAGCAGGCGCTGGAAGAGGCTCTCGCTGCCCGGCGGCCGCTCCTGGCAGCTGAAGGTGACGGCCGCGCCCTCCGCAGCCCTCATCTCCCGGGAGAAGCCGTCCGAGGTGCCCGCGAAGCAGCGGCCGATGGCGATCTCCTTGGCCAGCCGCGGGCTCTGGTCCGTCACGGTGTAGATGCCGTAGTTGTGGCCCAGCGGGTCCAGCGGGGCCAGCATGGAGAAGGCCGCGGTGTGGTTGTTGTCGGCCAGCGGCGGGTGCCGGCTCAGGTAGTCCCGCAGCAGCGCGTTGGTGGCCGTGCGGCGGCAGCCGCCCTGCGGCACCACGGTCACCAGCGTTCTGTCGGCCAGGCCCTGGTCGAAGAGCATCCCGCCGCACTTGAACTCCACGCAGGCCCCCGAGGTGTTGTCCAGCAGCGGGTCCCGCACGCTGCGGCTGTCCCGCAGCCCGTAGAGCTGCCCCCGGGTGCGGGGGTGGCTCCCGCCCGCGTTCCTCGACCTCACCATGTACTCCTGCGGCCCCTCCAGCCGCACCTTGATGAAGCACGCCCGGAACTCCTGCGGGTTGGGCCACCACGCCAGGTAGTCGCCGGTCCAGGAGGAGACGTCGCTCTCCTTGAAGGGCACCACGTTGTACTCGTACCTGTCCACCTCCACGCGGTAGAAGCGCAGGTGGTTGGCGCTGACCGGCGCCTCCTGGCACTCCCGCAGGCTCCGGTAGGAGTAGACGGGCCCGTTGCTCTCGTCCGGGTCGCCGGGGTCGGGCTTGGCCACGTTGATCTGGAAGGCCGTCTTCTTGAGCGCCGCGTCCTCGTGGTCCGAGCGCCGGTAGCCCAGCTTGCCCAGGTAGGGCTGCGCCACGCCCACGGCGCCGGGGTTCAGCTTGGGGCTGGAGGCCACGGCCTCCAGCTCCTCGCCGCCCAGCGTGGCGGTCAGCAGCGCCGCGTAGGCGTCGGGGCGCCGGCCGTCGCAGAAGGCGGGCAGGCAGGCGCCGTTGGGCCCCGTGACGGCGCTGTCGAAGCGGCCCCAGGCCCGCGGGTTGCTGGGGAAGCCGGGCTGCGGCTCCAGGTTGACGAGGGTGACCACCACCCCCTCCAGCTGCTCGTGGGGGTTGAACTTCTCGTTGCTGTAGGCCCTGACCTTGACGAAGCAGCGGCGGTCCTCGGGCACGTCCAGGTTGAAGAGGCGGCGCTCGCGGATCTCCAGGTTGCCCACCAGGAAGGTCCTCTCCTCCCTCTTCCTCTTCCTCTTCCTCCGGCCGCCCCCGGCCGCGCGCAGGACGCCTTCCTCCTCCCACAGGCCGCTCTCGGGGTTCAAGGACCACAGCTTCATCTTGCCCAGGTGCTCCGGCATCCGCACCTGCCCGGCGTCCATCCTCACCCGCACCGGCCCCGCCTGCAGCTCCGCGCCGCTGTCGCCCTCGCGGAAATCCACGGCGAACATCCCGTAGGTGCGCAGGGGCGCGATCTCCCCGTCGGCGTCGGCGAAGCTCAGGTCGCTGGAGGCGGCGCCGGCCGTGCCCACGTCCCTGGGGTCCACGAAGGTGACGCTGGCCTTGACGGTGCCGTTGAAAACCTCCCCGGACGGCCGGAGGAAGGCTCCGGCCGGCAGCAGCAGCTCCCCGACGGGCTCCCGGCCGCCGGCCTCTCCCAGGGGGATGGCGTTGCTCCGGCCGCCGTCCAGCTCCACCGGCTCCTTCTTGCGCAGCATCTTCACCTCCTGGTACACGGCTCCTCCCCGCCGGTCGAAGGGCAGCACCCTGACGGCGTCCAGCAGGCGCTGCTGCCCGTCCACGAAGCGAGCCACCAGGCGCCGCGTGTCCGGCGGCACCTCGATGGTGAAGGAGCCCTGGTAGCCGGTGAAGCCGGCTCTCCTGCCGCCGAGGAAGATGCGGCCGAAGCGCAGCGGCTCCCCGGTGTCGGCCGCCGTCACCCGGCCCTGCACCAGCGCCCGGGGCCGGGCGCAGGGCCCGCAGCCGCACTCGGCCACCACCTTGACGGGCAGCAGGGAGCCGGCGCACGGCACCTGCCGCAGCTCCATCCTCCTCACCCCGCAGCACCGCCCGGACTCCTCGCCGCACGCCGAGGGCTCGGCGGAGCCTCCCGGGCACGGCGAGGCCGGGCAGCGCCCCACGTTGTAGTAGCGGGAGCCGCCGGCGTCCTGCGAGCAGTCGCTGGGCAGCTCCACCAGGCTGGGCTCGGGCTCCGCCCGGCAGCTCGGCCGGCCCTGGGCTGGGGGGCACCGAGGGGAGGGGGCGTTAGGGGCGCGGGCGGGGGTCGGGGCAGCCCGGCGGACCCCGGCCGGCGCTCGCTCACCCAGCACGGTGAGCTGCGCGGGCTCCGAGAGGATGGCTCCGGCCTCGGAGGTGGCCTTGCAGCGGTAGGTGCCCGCCTGCTCCGGCGCCAGCCCCCGCAGCTCCAGGCGGCCGCCGGGGCCCGGAGCCAGCAGCGTCCCGTTGTGGTACCTGCGGGGACGGCGGGGACCGGCTCAGCGCGGTGAGGGCCCGGCCGCCGCCCGCCCCGCAGCGCCGCCTCACCAGGAGTAGTTTTGGGGCGCGGGGGTGCCCGAGGCTTCGCAGCAGAAGGTCACGTCCTGCCCGGCCTCCCTGACCCTGTCCGCGGGGTGCAGCACCATGTGGGGCTTCTCTGCCGAGGGGCAAAAAGAGGGGCAGCGAGCGCATGGGCGCCCCGGCTCGGCCCCGGGGGGGGGTCCCCGCAGCCGCCCCCGTCCTTCTCACCGAGCCGCCGCAGCCTCAGGTGCGCCACGGCCGCTCCCGAGCCGTCGGTGACGATGGGCGCCAGCGCCGGGGCGAAGCCGTCGCGGCGGGCGCTGAGGTTGGCGGCGGGGCCCGGGCACAGCCCCGGGGCCGTGAATCGCCCCCGGGAGTCGCTGCGGGCCAGGGGCTCGCCCGGGCGGTTCTCCAGGTACAGGCGGGCGTCGGGCAGGGCCGCCCCGGCCGCCGTCACCACGGTGCCCCGCAGCGCGCAGCCCGCGGCGGGGACACGGCCGGGGTCAGCGGGGCAGGGTGGCGGGTGACACTCCTGCGCCTCGGCGGCACGGCCCGGGCACGGGGGGCTCCTCTTGGCGGGTTTGCAGCTCCGGCGCCGGGAGCGGGTCCCGGAGCCGCCGCAGGTGCGGGAGCACGGACCCCAAGCGCCCCACTCGGTCCAGGAGGGCTCTGAGGGGACATTCCCGGTGGGAATCGCGTCCCCTCCAAAGCCCCGGCGTGGGGTGGCCGTGGGAGGTCACCCCCGGGCAGAGCAGCCAGAGGTGGGTGGCACAGGGTGGCCCCAGGTGGCCCCGAGTGGCCCCAGGTGGCACCGGGTGGCCCCAGGTGGCCCCGAGTGGCCCCAGGTGGCACCGGGTGGCCCCAGGTGGCACAGGGTGGCCCCAGGTGGCACAGGGTGGCTCTGCCCACCTGCTCCTGCTGCGGGGACTGACACGGGGGTTCAGGTCCCTGCAGAGAGCCCTGGTCACAGCCCAGTGTCACCGCACGGCCACCCCATGGGCACCCCCGGCCCCGTGTCCCCTCCCTGGGCACAAGTGGGTGACACCGCGGGGTTCATGGTGCCAGCCCGGCCCCGTGTCCCCTCCCCGGCGCAGGTAGGTGACACCGCGGGGTTCATGGTGCCACCCCCGGCCCCGTGTCCCCTCCCCGGCGCAGGTGCGTTCCGGTCCGTACCTGGGCAGGGCCCGGCGCTGCAGGCCCGGCGCTCGGTGGCTTTGCCCCGGCACCGCAGCTCCTTGAGGCGGCTCCGGGCGCGGGCGCTGCGGCAGCGCCGGGAGCGGCTCTGGACGCCGCGGGAGCCGCAGGCGCTGCGAGAGCAGGGGCTCCAGGCAGACCAGTGGGACCAGTACACGTCATCTGCGGGGACACTGGGGGTCACTGGGGGACACTGGGGGACACTGGGAGTCACTGGGGGACGCTGGGGGACACTGGGGGCCAGTGGGGGACACTGGGAGTGACTGGGAGTCACTGGGGGTCACTGGGAGTGACTGGGAGTCACTGGGGGACGCTGGAGTCACTGGGAGTCACTGGGGTCACTGGGAGCGGGGCACGGGAACGGCAGCAAAGGGGTTAAACGGGAAGGACGCCCCTGCACGGAACTGGGGGGGGGAAAGGGGGGCACAGGTGGGGACACGGGTGGGACAGAGGTGTGACACAGGTGTGACAGGTGTGCCCCAGGTGTGCCCCAGGTGTGCCCGTCCCTCACCCAGCGGGCACAGGAAGCGCACGTGGTAGTTGGCGCAGGCCTTTCCGGGCGGCTGCTCGCGGTGCAGGCAGCGGAAGCCGCGCTCGGGGCTGGCGTGCACCACCTGTCCCAGCGCCGCCGGCAGCTCCCAGCCCGTGCTCCGCGCCTCCAGCGCCAGCGGCCGCGCGCACACGCGCTCCCCGAAGTAGAAGCGGATGGCGGCCAGGCTCTCGTGGTCCCCGTCCCCGCCCGGGTGGTCGATGTTGAACCACGACGTCCACGCGGCGCCTTTGCCTGGTGGGAGACGGAAGGGAGCGGCACACGGGGCCGGGGTTGGGGACGGGGCGGGGACGGGGCGGGGATGGCGTGGGGACAGCTGGGGATCATCTGGGGACAGCTGGGGATGGCACGGGGACAGCTGGGGATGGCACGGGGATGGCGTGGGGACAGCTGGGGATCATCTGGGGACAGCTGGGGATGGTTTGGGGACTGTTTGGGGACGGTGTGAGGATAGGGACAGCCTGGGGATCATCTGGGGACAGCTCGGGGTCACTTTAGGGTTTGTTTGGGGACAGCTCAGGGTTGTTTTGGGGTTGGAGATGGCTCAGGGATGGTTTGGGCTTGGGGACAGCTTGGGGACAGCTCGGGGTCAGTTTGGGGTTGGTTTGGGGACAGCTTGGGGTTGGTTTGGGGACAGTTCAGCAATGGCCTGGGGCTGGGGACAGCTCAGGGACGGTTTGGCACAGCTCGGGGACAGCTTGGGGACAGATCTGAGTTGGTCTGGGGGTTGAAGCTCAGGGACCCTGAGGGAAGAGGCTGTGGGGATGGAGAGTCACCACTGAGGCCCCGTGGGTGGGAACTGTCCCCGGAGCCATGGGTGGGACGTCACAGGGGTGGGAATGTCACCGTGGTCACCGCTGAGGGCCCGTGGGGTGGCACAGGGTGGGCACAGCCCCTGGGGACCCTGCAGGGGACGTCGGCGGTGGCCGTACCTGCCGTGCCCAGGTCCAGCTCCTCCAGGTCGGGCTCGCCTTTCCAGGGTTTCCCGGCGGCTCCGGCCTTGCCCGGCTCCGACTCGTTCTCCAGGGGCTCTGGGGACACCGGGGTGGCACTGCCACGTTCCCGGGGTCCCTGCCCAGCCCTGTCCCCGTGCCCTGAGCCCCCAAATCAATCCCGGGGGGACAGGACTGACCGTGTCCCCAAGGCCAGGCTGGCGGTGTCACCGAGGGTGGGCCACGGTGTCCTGGGAGCCAGAGGTGACCCCAGGGTGGCCCAAGGGTGACCCCAGGGTGGCCCAAGGGTGACCCAAGGGTGGCCGAGGCAGGAGCCCACCCCGTATCCATGGGAATCGTTCCCGGCCTTTTGGCTGTACCAGGGGTGACGAGGGACAAGGACACGAGGGTGGAATGTCAATGTCCCCAACACGGTGTCACCAGGCCCCGAGCCGGGAGGTGACAGGGATCTGGGGGGTGTCCTCACAGCCGGGGTGTCCCCACAGCCGTCCCTGTGGGAACCCCCGGGAGCTCCAGGGCTCTTCCCATGGGATTCAGCAATTCCAGAGGGGGTGGATGGGGCAAGAAGGTCCCTGGGGGCACCTCTGTCCCCATCCCTGTCCCCATCCCATTCCCACCCCTATCCCTGTCCCATCCCTGTCCCCATCCCTGTCCCTGTCCCATCCCTGTCCCCATCCCTGTCCCATCCCTGTCCCTGTCCCTGTCCCTCCATGACAGATCCCCTGATCCCCATCCACACCCCTCCCTTGGCAGGTGCCAGCGGTTCCAGCCACACTCTGTGTCACCACCCCGTGCCACCACACTCTGTGTCACCACCCCGTGCCACCACCCCCTCCCTCAAAATCCAGGCAGGAAAAAAACCCCCAAACCCCCAAACCCCAAACCCACAAAACTCCAAACCCCCAAACCCCCAAACCCCAAAACTCCAAACCCCAAAACCTCAACTCCCCCAAACCCCAAAACCACAAAACCCCCAACCCCAAAAACCCCCCAAACCACCCAAAAAAACCCCAAAAAACCCCCAAAAAACCCCAAAAAACCCCCAACCCCCCCAAACCCCTTTACCTGCAGCCCCGGCAACCCTCGGAGCTCCCACCACCAGCAGCACCAGCACCGCCAGCTGTGCCAGCTGTGCCAGCTGTGCCAGATGTGCCAGATGTGCCAGCCGTGCCATGGCTGCTCCGCGCGCCGACTGCGGCCGCTCCCGCCCCGTCCCGGTTTTTATAGGGCGCCGCTTCCCCGCTTTTTTCCAGGATTCCTGGAGCCGGGTCAGGCCGGGAGCTCTGCCCGCGGCGGCCGCGCTGCTCCCGCGGCTCGCGGCGCTTGTTTTCGTCGGGGCTGCTAAAATTGGATGCGCTGGGGAATGCGGCGGGGAGGGAGGGGAGAGAGAAATGAAACGGGAGAGAAAAAAACACGATTTAAAAAAAAAATAAATAATAATAATAGTAAACGGGAAAAGGCCAAAGAGGAGTCGGTGTCGTGGTGGAGGGGAAAACATTTTTTTTAAAAATTAAAAATTAAAAAAAACGTGTGGGAAGAGGGAGAAGAGGAGTTGATGGCCTTGGGGACATCGGGGTGACCTGGGTTTGTCTGGAAGGTGACGAAGTGGGGGAAATCCCGAATTTGGGGGTGTCCCGAATTGTCCCGAATCCACCCCACCTCAAATTACTCCTCCTTCAAATCCCCCCTTTTTCTGACCCAAAATCGCTGGAATCTGGGATGGACTGGGATGGACTGGGATGGACTGGGATGGACTGGGAGGAGCTGGGAGCACCCCAGCTCTCTCCCGAATTACCCCAAATCCCTCCCCACACGCCTCGTCTATCCCAAATCCATCAAAATCTGGGAATTCGCCCTGATTTGGGAGCACTGGGGGAACTGGGAGGGACTGGGAGGGACTGGAGGAGCTTTGGGATGAACCAGGAACCCCCAGCCTGCAGCCAAATCCCAAAACAACCCCAAATCTCCCAGATCATCCCAAAATCTCCCAAACCCGCCCCCAAATTCCCTTTAATCCCTAACCCGTGCCCGAAATCTGGGAATTGGCCCTGCAGATGGGGACACTGGGGACACTGGGGACACTGGAGACAATGGGACACTGGGGACACTGGGACACTGGGGACAATGGGGCACTGGGGACACTGGGGGCACTGTGAAGGGCCCCAGCAGCCGCAGCCGGCGGAAATCCCCAAATCCCGGCGCATTCCCGGCATTCCGGCGGCTCCCGAGCCCCCCGGGGCTGGACTGGGGTCACGGCCACCCCGTCCCTGCTGGGACACAGGGGACACCGAGGGGACAGCGCCCGGGGGCGGCTCCTCACCCTCAGGGACGTCCCCTGCTGGGGTGGGGGTTCCCGGGTCCCTTCCCTGGTTTTTTTTTGGGATTTCAGCCCCGTGGGTGGGTGGCAGGGGAGGTGACGCGGGGTGGTGACAGCTCCAGGGGTCCCCAAACCTTGGATTGAGGCTCAGGACAAAGCCCCGACCCGAGCCAGGGCCACCAAAGTCCCCTGTCCCCAAAGAGCCCCCACTGGGGAGCCACGAGGGGTTAATTTGGGTCAAGGGGCCACGAGGGGTTAATTGGGGTCACAGTGACACCAGGGTTCATTTGGGGTCACAGTGCCACCAGGGTTCATTTGGGGTCACAGTGACACCAGGGTTCATTTGGGGTCACAGTGCCACCAGGGGTTCGTTGGGGTCACAGGGCCAGCATCACTTTATTTTGGGGGTCACAGGGCCACCAAGAGTTTATCTGAGGTCACAAGGCCAGAAGTGCTTTATTTGGGGTCACAGTGTCACCAGGGGCTCATTTGGGGAGTCACGGTGCCACCAGGGGTTTGATTGGGGTCCCGGTGTCACCAGGGGCTCATTTGGAGGGTCACGGTGTCACCGGGGGCTCATTGGGGTGTCCCGGTGTCACCGGGGGCTCATTGGGGGGTCCCAGTGTCACCGGGGGTTCATTTGGAGGGTCACGGTGCCACCAGGGGTTTGATTGGGGTCACAGTGTCACCGGAGGCTCATTGGGGGGGTCCCAGTGTCACCAGGGGCTCATTGGAGGGTCACGGTGTCACCGGGGGCTCATTGGGGTGTCCCAGTGTCACCGGGGGCTCATTGGGGGGTCCCAGTGTCACCGGGGGTTCATTGGGGGGTCCCGGTGTCACCGGGGGCTCCTCCGGGGGGTCCCAGCGCCACCACGCAGTCGCTGCCCGGGTAGGGCGGGGCGCGGATCCCGAATTTCCTGCGCAGCTCCTCGGGCACGAAGCGCCCGGCCAGGAAATGCCGCTGGCCCTGGAAGCGCCGCGCCGCAGCCTTGGGCGCCGCCAGCGACACCAGCACGGCCGGGCGGATGTCACCGCTGTCACCCGGCCCCGCGCGCCACCCTGCGACAGCGACAGCGACAGCGACAGCGTCAGGGGGACCGCGACAGGGATGGGGACAGGAATGGGACAGGGACAGGGACACAGGGACAGGGACAGGGACAGGGACAGGGACAGGGACAGGGACAGGGACAGCGACAGGGACAGCGACAGCGACAGCGACAGAGGGACCGGGACAGGGATGGGGACAGGGATGGGGATAGGGACACAGGGACAGGGACACAGGGACAGGGATGGGGACAGGGGACAGGGATGAGACAGGGACAGCGACAGCGACAACCACAGCGTCAGAGGGACAGGGACAGGGAGGGGACAGGGACAGGGAGGGGACACGGGGGTGGCACCGCCACCGTCCCTGCACGGGCAGGGTTTGTCCCCGCGGGATCCACCCCGAGAGCGGGCGGTGACACCGCCAGGACAGGAGGTGACACCGCCAGGCCGGGGGGGACACCGCCGGTGACGATCCCAGGCCCGGCCGCCAGACACGCGCGTGGCGGTTCGGGAGCGCCACATCTGGGAATGACATCTGGCGGTGACGTCACGTCTCGGGCCGGGCACTTTGTTATTTCCCGTGGGTGCCCCGAGCGCGGCCGGAGCCCGCGGGGGGGCCGGGGCGTCCCCAGAGTGACACGGTCACCGCGGGGTGTCCCCAGAGTGACAGGGTCACCGCGGGGTGTCCCCAGAGTGACAGGGTCACCCCGGGGCGTCCCCAGAGTGACAGGGTCACCGCGGGGTGTCCCCAGAGTGCCAGGGTCACCCCGGGGCGTCCCCAGAGTGACACGGTCACCGCGGGGTGTCCCCAGAGTGACAGGGTCACCCCGGGGTGTCCCCAGAGTGACAGGGTCACCGCGGGGTGTCCCCAGAGTGACAGGGTCACCGCGGGGTGTCCCCAACGTCCCAGGGTCACCGCGGGGGGCAGCGGGGATGTCCCCACCTTGTCGTGGTCACCGCCGGGGCTCCGGGCTCCACGCCCGGGGTGACACCGCCAGGGACGCGGTGACAGCGGCGTGGGAGAGAGCGGGGGGACACGGGGGGGACAGGGAGGGACACGGGGGACACCTGAGGGGACACGGGGGGGACAGGGAGGGACACGGGGGACACCCGCGGGGACACGGGGGGACATGGGGGGGACACGGGGGACACCTGAGGGGACACCTGAGGGCATACGGGGGACAGCCGGGGGACACACGGGGGACACGGGGACACCCGCGGGGACACGGGGGGCACCTGAGGGGACATCCAGGCTGACGATGGGGATGCGGACGTGCCGCAGCGTGGCCAGCGTGGCCGCGCACGGCTCCGTCCCCTCGGTCCCCTCGCCCTCGGCTCCCAGCACCGCGTCCACCACGGCGTTGTAGGCGTCGTTGATCAGCTGCACCTGGGGACAGCGACATTCGGGGGTGTCCCCGTGTCACCCCTGGCGGCGCAAAACCCCGGCCAGGCCGTTTTCCTGCCGGGTTGCCAAAAAAAAAAAAAAAAAAAAAAAAAAAAAAAGAAAAAAAAACAAAGAAAAGGCGAATCCAGACTCCGGCCCCCCCAAGTGGAGCGGCAGCCAGGGAGGGGCCGCGGAGCCGAGCCCGGCACGCCGAGACGCGTGGCCCGAGCCAGGGCAGCGATTTTTGGGTCAAATTCCTCCGTTCCCAGCGCTGGGAGATTCCAAAAATAACAGAGCCGGTGGCTGGAGGCAGCGGCCGCTGGATTTCCTGGCATCCCCGGGATCCCGGCAGCGCCGGGACGGGGCGGGGAGCGGCGGGCGGGAGGGAAAGAGGGATAAAAACTCGTCTGGAGGGGATTTGGGGAGCCGGGGTGGGGAAAAGGGGAAGGAAAGGAGGAAGAAGGAGGGGGAGGCTGGGTGTGGGGTCACCTCGGTGGGCAGGTAGGACAGGAACGGGATGTCCATCCTCTCGCACTGCGTGGTGAAGTCGCGGTGCAGCGGGTCCGGGGAGCGCTTGGGGTAGAAGATGGTGGGCTCGTAATCCTGGGGGGAAAAAGGGCTCGGAGGAAGGCCGGGAGGAGGAGGAGGAGGAGGAGGAGGAGGAGGAGGAGGAGGAGGGGAGGTACCCACGAAGCTGCGCAGGTGGCGGGCACACACCAGCCCGATGGCCCCGGTCTGCGCCGGCCCGCACGCCACCAGCAGCGTGGGCTGCCTGCGGGGCAGCGACGGCAGCGGGAACGCCTGCGGGGACACGGGTGGCACTGTCACCGCGAGCTCGGGGACACACGGGAGGCACTGTCACCATCACCGGGAGCTCGGGGACACACGGGAGGCACTGTCACCGCGAGCTCGGGGACACACGGGAGGCACTGTCACCATCACCGGGAGCTCGGGGACACACGGGAGGCACTGTCACCGCGAGCTCGGGGACACACGGGAGGCACTGTCACCATCACCGGGAGCTCAGGGACACACGGGTGGCACTGTCACCATCACCGGGAGCTCGGGGACACACGGGTGGCACTGTCACTGGGAGCTCGGGGACACACGGGAGGCACTGTCACCGTCACCGGGAGCTCGGGGACACACGGGTGGCACTGTCACTGGGAGCTCGGGGACACAGCACCCAGGGTGAGATGGGGGTGGCACATGGAGTGGGATGGGATTTACGGGATGGGGATTATGGGATGGGATCCGCAGCTGGATTTGGGGAGCTCCCGGAGTGGGGTGGAACAGGGGCCACACGGGGATGAGGATGGTGCCTGCCGTGGAATTCTAAGAGGTGGGATCGGGATCATTTCCCGGGAGGATCGGGATCATTTCCCGGGAGGATCGGGATCATTTCCCGGGAGGATCGGGATCCTGCCCACCCCGGGAGCCCGAGATGCCCCGTTCGGGCCGAGCCCGTTCACCCCCGTCCCGCAGGGAGGCGGCCGCAGGCGGCGCGTTCCAGGATCCCGGGAGGGAAGGAGGAGGGAGGGAGGCTCTGTTTATCCATTGACGGATTTTTTCCTGCTCACGGATCCTGGCTCCGGAGCACGGCCCTGGTAGCCCGGCCCTGGCCCTGCCCCAGCGCTGGCCACGCCGGCAGAACCTCCGGGCACCGGGGACACGGCGGGGACACGGCGGGGACACGGCGGGGACACCGAGGGGACACCGCGGGGACACCGCGGGGACACCGCGGGACAGCCCGGCCTGGGGCAGCCAGAGCTGGGGCGTCCCCGAGGAGGAGGAGGAGGAGGAGGAGGATGCTGAGGCCCAGGTGGGGTCGGGGAGGCTGCAGCAGCTCCAGCACCAAAACATTTCATCTCCTCGGAGCAGGGAAGGGCCGATGGAAAAGCTGAGGCGGGCGCGGAGCTCTCGGGCCCGAGGCACAAAGCTGCCCTTGATGCTGCCCCCGCTCCTCCTCCTCCTCCTCCTCCGGGGACACCTGGGCACCTCTGGGGACCCCCTGGGCCCCCCCGCGACCCCCAGGAGGGGCCGAGCATCCCCCTCCCCATGGGGACCCAGCCCCGTGTGGTGTCCCCAACACTGACGTGGTGTCCCCAGCCCCGGTGAGATGTCCCCAGTCCTGTCCCCAGTCCTGTCCCCAGCCCCTCCGGGGTGTCCCCAGCCCCACCTTGGTGACAGCCACGGCACAGGCGTGTCCCCAGATCTCGATCAGCTGCTGCCGCCCGAAGCGATAATCCTCCAGCAGCTCCTTCTCCATGGCCTCCGCCTCCGCCCGGCTGCCTCGGGGACAGCCAGCGCTCAGGACACGGGCGACACTGCTGTCCCCACAGCCCCGCTGCACCCCCGGGGACAGGGATTTGGGGACCGTGACCGCACGAACCCCGGTTCCATAAAACCGAGCAAAGCCGCGGTTGTCCGGCCGGGGCCGAGCGCGGAGCGGGCAGCGCCCAGCGCCGCGATCATCGCTCCCGTCTGCCGGCCTCACCTGCCCGGGGAGCGGCCCGGAGAGAACCCGAGCCCGCCGGTACCGGGGAACCGAGCGGGGCTGGGGGATCCGGACCCCCCGGTACCGGGGAACCGAGCGGGGCTGGGGGATCCAGACCCCCCGGTACCGGGGAACCGAGCGGGGCTGGGGGATCCAGACCCCCCGGTACCGGGGAACCGAGCGGGGCTGAGGGATCCGGACCCCCTGGTACCGGGGAACCGAGCGGGGCTGAGGGATCCGGACCCCCGGTACCGGGGAACCGAGCGGGGCTGAGGGATCCAGACCCCGCCACACCCCGGGTTTTGGGGGGAAGGGTCGCGCCCCACTCAGAGCCAGCCCCGGGAGGGGACCCGGCGCTGCCACGGGGCAACTGAGGGGTCCCGGGTTGGGGTCCTGGGTTGGGGTCCTGGGTTGGGGGCCTGGGTTGGGGGCCCAGGCTGCAGGGTGGTCCCACCCCACCCCACCCCACCCCACCCCATCCAGGCCGTCCCCACGGACCAGCTGCGTCCTGGCAGAGCCCCAAAATCCCTTGGTCATTCCAGCAGGGCCCCAGCAAGCTCCGGGTCCCCCCATTCCCACATCCCATCCCTTGGCTGTCCTCATGAACCTGCCAGGAAAACTTCATCCCATTATCCCATTACCCCATTATTGCCCCATTATTATCCCATTACCCCATCCCATATTCCTATCCCAGTCCCATGGAGCCCATCCCAATCCCTGTCTCCAGCCCTTTGGTGCCCTCTAGTGAATCCCATCCCATCCCATCCCATCCCATCCCATCCCATTATCCCATCCCATCCCATCCCATCCCATCCCATCCCATCCCATCCCATCCCATCCCATCCCATCCCATCCCATCCCATCCCATCCCATCCCATTATCCCATCCCATCCCATCCCATCCCATCCCGCACGGGGAGCTCCAGGAGGAGCAGTCGGGGCTGGGAAGGGAGCGGGCGCTGCCCGGAGCCCCTCCCGCGCCGAGCGGGGCTGGCCGGGGCTGCCGGGCCCAGCTGTGTTGTCCCTGGCCCAACAAAAGCCTCGTGTGCGCCGCAGTTCTCCGCGTCCGTTCCCGGAGAAGATTGTCCCTAATCGCTGCTGGCACGGACGCTCCTGGCCCCGGCCCCGCGCTGGCTCCGCGGCGCTGGCAGCGGCCCCGGGGCGGGGACACGGCCGGGGGCTCCCCGGAGCTGCGGCCCCGCCCCGGGACACGTCCCAGCTCTGCATCCCGGCCCCACATCCCCGATCCCGGCTCTGCATCCCGGCCCCACATCCCCGATCCCGGCTCTGCATCCCGGCCCCACATCCCCGATCCCGGCTCTGCATCCCGGCCCCATATCCCCGATCCCGGCTCTGCATCCCGGCCCCACATCCCCGATCCCGGCTCTGCATCCCGGCCCCATATCCCCGATCCACATCCCAGCTCTGCATCCCGGCCCCACATCCCCGATCCCGGCTCTGCATCCCGGCCCCACATCCCCGATCCCGGCTCTGCATCCCGGCCCCACATCCCCGATCCACGTCCCAGCTCCCAGTTCCCGACACTTTATCCCAGCTCCGTGTCCGCTCTTCGCATCCCCAATCCACGTCCACGCTCCGCATCCCGGCCCCACATTCCCGATCCACATCCCCAATCCACGTGCCGGTTCCGCATCCCAGTTCCCGACATTTTATTCCAAGCTCCGTGTCCCCTCTCCGCATCCCGGTTCCACATCCCAGTCCCGGATCCCGGTCCCATTCCCCGTTCCCGTTCCGCCGCTACCCCCGGGCACAGCCCCGCCGCGTGTCCCGCTGTCCCCGCTGTCCCTCTGTCCCTCTGTCCCGCTGTCCCCGTGTCCCGCTGTCCCTCTGTCCCCGTCCCTCTCCCTCTCCCGCAGCGCTGACCCGGGCTGCGCTGGCTCCGCCAGCGGCGGCTCCGCGGGTCCCGAACCCCGCCGGTCCCGGGGGATTGGACCGGCCCGGGGCGGCTCCCGGGACGCCGGGGAGGTCCCGCTCCGCCCGCGGCACCGGCACCGGGCCGGTCCCGGTTCTGCCGGGGCTCCTCGGGGCGGCCCCGCGCTCACCTGAGGTACCGGGGCGGCTCCCGGGAGGGGCAGGGCGCGGAGCTCATGGCGGGGACGGAACCGAACCCGGGGCGGGAGCGGATCCCTTGGGAATGCCGGGGCTGCTCCGGTGGGACCGGATCCTTTGGGAATGCCGAGGATGCCCCGGTCGGACCGGCCCCGGTGGGAACGGCGGCGCTTCCGAGGCTCCGGCCGGACCGGAACCGGCGGCTCCGGCTGCTCTGGATCCTTTGGGAATGCCGGGGCTGCTCCGGTGGGACCGGATCCCTTGGGAATGCCGGGGCTGCTCCGGTGGGACCGGATGCTTTGGGAATGCCGGGGATGCTCCGGGCGAACCGGATCCTTTGGGAATGCCGGGGCTGCTCCGGACGAACCGGATCCTTTGGGAATGCCGGGGCTGCCCCGGTGGGACCGGATCCTTTGGGAATGCCGGGGCTGCTCCGGGCGAACCGGATCCTTTGGGAATGCCGGGGCTGCTCCGGGCGGTGCCGCCCGGGGGGAGGCGGCTCCGGTGCTCCCGCCCCGCTCCCGGCCCGGCCCCGCTCCCGGGAACGCCGCCCGTCATTCCCAACCCCGGGAATTCCAACCCGTGCTGGAATTCTGGGGTTAACCCACCCCCAAATCGGTGCTTTTCCAGCGGGATCCGCAGCCCCGGGATCGGGGGACAGGGACACGGCCCCTCCATCCCGTGATCCCAGCCCGCATTCCCAGGAAATCCAGGGAGAGAGGAGGGTGCAGGAGGCACGTGGCTCCCAATCCCAAAGGGGGGATCCCAATCCCAAGGGGGGGTTCCCAATCCCAAGGGGGGGTTCCCAATCCCAAAGTGGAGATCCCAAAGGGGGATCCCAATCCCAAAAAGGGGGATCCCAATCCCAAAGCGGTTCCCAATTCCCAGGGGCGGTTCCCAATCCCACACAGATTTATTTTATTTATTAATTTATTCATTATCATTGAACAGGAGCTGGAACAAGCTCAGGACGGAGCAAACAGCCGGGAAAGCGACAGGAAAAGGAGGGGAAGTTTTGGGAAAAGCCGGACCAGGGCAGGCGGGATCTGGGATCTGGGATTTCAGACGTAGCTCTGCAGCCCGAACTTCTCGTGGTCCAGCTCGGCCGGCGGCCGCAGGAAGTAGAGCTCGTCCGGCGTCGGGGGCACCCAGCGATCCGTGTGGAACCGCGACTCCCCCACCTGGAAAAACGGGAATGCCGAGGGAATCGCCACGGGAAAAACGGGAATCCTGAGGGAATCACCACGGGAAAAACGGGAATCGTGAGGGAATCATGACAGGAATCGTGACGGGAATCGTGACGGGAATCGTGATGGGAATTGCCACGGGAAAAACGGGAATCGTGAGGGAATCGTGATGGGAATTGCCACGGGAAAAACGGGAATCCTGAGGGAATCGTGAGGGAATCGTGAGGGAATCGTGAGGGAATTGTGACAGGAATCGTGACGGGAATTGTGATGGGAATTGTGATGGGAATCGCCACGGGAAAAATGGGAATCATGTGGGAATCGAGATGGGAAGAGATGGGAACTGCAGCAGGAATTGCACTGGGTGAACTTGGGAATGGGCACTGGGGGAACTGGGAATGGGCTCTGGGAATGGGCTCTGGGGGAACTGGGAATGGGCTCTGGGGGAACTGGGAATGGGCTCTGGGGGAACTGGGAATGGGCAGGAATTGCAGGAAGAGCCGCTCCAGGGCGGGGTCTGCACTGCCCCACATTCCAGAGGGATTCTGCCTGGAGTGATCCCAGATTTCCAGGGGATCCCAAATCCCTTGGGATGGGTGTCTGGATCCCACCAGTCCTTTGGGATCCTGTGGGATCACAGAGGGGCAGCCCCTCCCCGCTCCCAGCCGTAATTCCCGGTGGGAATTCCGAACCTTCCAGCCGGGAACGTCCCGCATGATCTTGGCCTCCTCCTCTAGGTTCTGCCGCAGCAGCCGGAGAGTTCTGTGGGATGGAGGGAGTGGAAAGGGACCCCAGCCCCAAAGGGGGATCCCAATCCCAAGGGAATTCCCAGTCCCAGGGAATTCCCAATCCCAAGGGAATTCCCAGTCCCAGGGAATTCCCAGTCCCAGGAATTCCCGTCCCGTACCTGCGGTCGGACTCCGCCTGCAGCAGCGGCATCAGCGCGATCCGAGCCTCCAGCTCCTCGATCAGCAACCGCCTGAGGGGAACGGGACGGAGCTGGGAACTGGGAGAACTGGGAACGGGAATGGGAACTGGGAGGGACTGGGAACGGGAACTGGGGGAACTGGGAAGGACTGGGAACAGGAAAGGGGGAACTGGGAAGGGGGAACTGGGAGGGACTGGGAATGGAACTGGGGAAACTGGGAAAGGACAGAAAGGTCCTGGAAGGATTTGGGGGCTCTGGAGGGACCCGGGGGGGCACTGAGGGGTCCTGGGGTCACTGTGGGGTCTCGGGGTCACTGAGGGGTCCTGGGGTCAGTGAGATGTCCTGGGGTCACTGAGAGCTTTTGGGGACACTGAGGGGTCCCGGGGTGACTGAGGGGTCCTGGGGTCACTGAGAGGTTTTGGGGTGACTGAGGGGTCCTGGGGTCACTGAGAGGTTTTGGGGACACTGAGGGGTCCCGGGTCACTGAGGGGTCCCGGGGTCACTGAGGGGTCCCGGGAGCTCCGGGGACCCTCAGGATGCGCCGGGGCAACCGGGAACGGGCTGAGGATGCCCGGAGCGTCACCTGCGCTCGCGGTTCCACTTGACCAGGGTGTAGTAGCCCAGCAGGAGGCTCCCGATGCCGAGCGCGAACAGGCTGTACCCTGAGGGGAGCGAGGGGAGCGCTCAGCGCGGCGCCCACGGAGAGCCCACGGAGAGCCCGCGGAGCCCCGCTCCTTCCCCCGCCGGCCCCTCCGCGGCTCCCCGCGGGCTCACCCGAGAGGCCGCGGCGCGGGAGGTGCCGCTTGTAGTCGATGGGGCCGTAGCCGCCCGGCGGGGCCATGTCCTGCTTCACCTTCGGCGCCGCCATCGCGGCGCTGCTCGATGACGTCACCACGCCGCGACGCCCGCCCGCCCAGTTCCCGCGCGCGGGAAACTCACGTGATGCGGCCACGTGAGGGGTGGGGCCGCCCTTAAAGGGGCAACGCGCGCTTAAAGGGGCGATGGCACAGGTGGGGCCGGGGACGGCGCGGGTCCGGCTTCGATCCCGGGATGAATCCTGAGCCCAAATCCCGGGAATGGCAGGCAGAACCAGGAACGTCTCCATTTATTGTCATTCCAATTCCAGCCCCCCAATTAATTATCCATTCGTTATCATTTATCCATTATAAGTTTCAGATCCTTCTGCTGGTGGGATCGGTGGGAATTATTAAAGTTTGGGATTTATTCCAGAATATTTTGAGTCACAACAAATCCAAGGGGGAAAAAAAAAATCTCATTCCTAAAGGAAAGGAAAAAATTAGCCAAATTTGGGGTTTTTGTTCAAAATCTCCTAAACTTTCCTCCATTTCACCCCCCCCTGCAGCCTGAATTCCCAGTTTTCCATCTGGGATTGAACTTTGGGAATTCAATTCCAATTCTTCCCCCAAAAAAGGGATAATCGGCTGGGAGAATCCAGAGGCAAAGGAATCATTCCAGTTATTAATAATTAATAAATAATAAAACCCAATCCTGAATCCGCTGGAATTTTGGATTTCCTGTGTTTTCCTCAGGAATGGCAGGCGCAGGAATCCCTGGGATATAAAAAACTCAGGAAATCACTTTTTTTCCCGAGCTGGGAACGCTGAGGAAGAAGAGCCTGGGATAGAAAAAAATTCCAACCCCTTTTTCTTCCCCCATCGGCAAAAATCCAAATCCCGACCGTCGGGAACGAAATCCAAGAAAAACCACACGGCTCCCCAATTCCACCGCGGGAGTCTTCCCATGAAAATCCGGGAGTTTTCTTTCCTTTATTTCACAAGTCGCTAAACTCTAAAGTACAACGGCGCCTCCTCGGCGCCCCGGAAAATCCCAAATCCCGGCGGGAATTTTATGGCTTTAGGGACCCCCGGAGCCGGAGCCTCCCGGAACAGCTGGTGCTCGGGAAGAGCGGGAAAATCCCCGAGGATCCCGAGGGAGCTGGGGGAGTCGAGGGTTGGGTGGTTTTCCCACGGATCCAAGAGATCTCTGGGATTTGGGAATGTCAGAGGGGATTCAAGGGCCTCAGGAATTCCTCAATTCCAAAAGCCTCAAGGATTTGGGAATCCCAAAGACCTCGGGATTCAGGAACCCCAAGGGGGATCCAACAGATCCCAGGGACTCCAGGATTCCAAAGGGGATCCAAAAGTCCTCAGGGATTCTGGAATTCCAGAGGTGATCCAACAGATCTCAGGGATTCAGGAATCCCAAAGGGAAAAGCCCTCAGAGAATCCCGGATTCCAAAGGGGATCCAGCACCAGGAATGAACCCAGGATTTGTTCCCGAATTCCCCCTCCTCCACCATTCCCAAACATTTCCCTTCCAGGGCAGAATTCCACCACGGGAATTTTCCGTTTGAGATTTTTTTTTTTCCCCATTTTTCCCGTTTTTTGTGGGTTTATTTTTCCTGGAAAAAGGAGACCGGGAAGAGGTTTGGAAAATCTGTATTGAAGAGCTGGAACAGCTTTGAACCTGAACCATCCCAATCCCAAGAAACCCCCACCGGATCATGGGACGGGGACTCCGAAGGAAAAACCGTTCCGGCGTTCCAACATGGAATCTTTTCCCAGATCGATCCCAAATTTGGCAGAAACGTGGATGGAATAAAACAAATCCTCCCAATTCCCAGCAACATTCCAGGAAAAACCACGTCAGAACCAGGCTGGATCCCAGGAGTCGCGCTCCAGGCGGGAATTTCGAGTTTCAGCCGCATCCCATAAAATATTTTGATTTTCCAGCCTCATTCCAGGTTGGATTTTGGGTTTTCCAACCTCATTCCCTGCTGGATTTTCCCTCCCCTTCCAAACAAATCTCCCCCCATCCCCCAAATAATTTTTTTAAAATTTATTTATCCCGAATTCTGCATTAAAAAAAAAAAAAAAAAAAAAAAAGGAATCGAGATGGAATATTCTGAAGGCTGGACACAGAGATTTGTTTGGATTTTTAATTCCAAATCCTTCAATTCCAACATTCCTGATTACTCTGACGATCCAGACTTGGCTGAAATTCCAATTTCCAAGGGAATTCTGCTGGGATCCAAAAAGTTTTGACGTTGGTTTTTATCCCATTGAATCCTTCTGCTCCTCTTTCATTCCCTGTTGGTTTTTTTTTTTCAGGAATCATCCAAACACCGGGAATAAACGAACCAGGATCCTCCCCTCCCCCCCAAATATTGGATTTGAATCGGAGGAATTTTGTTGGGATTTTTTAAACAAACTTTTTCCAAACGTTTGCATCCATGAGGAAAAAAACCCGGAGAGGAAAATCCTCCCAAACCAACCCCCCAAAAATTCCACCTGGGAAAGGAACAGCAACTTTTCCATGAAATCCAATGGAATTTTAAGGAATTCCACGTCGTCCCCCTGGCAGCATCTCTCCCGATCCAAGCTTGGAATGAAAAGAAAAACTCCAAATTCCAAAATTCCAACCCAATTCCCAACACCTGAGCTCTTCACATCCCTACGGAAAACCCCCAAATCCGGGTGGGAACTCCGGGGGTTTTATCCCACAAATCCCAGTTTGGAAAACGAGCCGGGTTTGGGGTTCTTTCCTAAGCTAAATCCCTAAATATCGAAACGCCGGGAAAAGCAGGAAAAGGGAGAGGTTCTGTCACTCGGATCCGAGGGGATGATCCCGAAGGAATTCTTGGCTTCAGCGATTCCTAAGAAAATAAATCCGGCTTTTCCTGAATTTTCTTCCCCCCTTTTTTTTTTGTTTTAATATATAGATCTCTAGATTATACATATTTATAATTTCCCCAAGAAAATTCCCCAAAATTTTCCCAAAGAATTCTTATCACCGGAATAAGGCCTGGAATTCTGCCCCTTGGATTCGCCTGGAATTCGGGAAGAAGCCCAAGGAAAAAAGAGGATGAGAAACCAAAATGAAACCAAACTGGCCACGGATGGATTTTGGGTTGAACCTCTGGAATTCCCCAAAAAAAGATGGAAAATTCCATCCCAAATGGATACAGGAGCATGCTTGGGATGCCTGGAAGAACTCAACTCACGGAGGGAAGGATTGGGAACGGCCGGAATTCCCGGTGGGAATCGGGAATGGCTCCCAACCCTCCCTGCCTGCATCAGCTTCTGGAATTCCTAGAAATTTTGGAATAATATCCCTCAAAACAACAACAGAAAAGGAAAAAAATAAAAACAACAAAACAAACCCAACCAACCCTCCCAAAGGAGAAAAAAAATTCCCAAAAAAGTTTCGCTTTGGAGTCTCTGGGAACGTCGGGAAGGCCCAAAACTCGCGGGATGAGAAAGAACCAGGGCGGTTTGTGTCTCTCGGGAACTGCAGGGTCTGGAAAACTTCCAACGGTTCCGAGGTCCGTTCCACCCAGAATCCAAGGAAAACGGGAAGTGGGAATCTCCCGCAGCAATCCCCGCTTCCCGGCCGATCCCTGCGGGGAAAAACCCAACCAAGCCATTCTCAGCCGGCATCGGGAATTTGCACTTCTCGTTCGTTTGCGGCGGCTTTTTCACGGAATCGTCGGAATTTTGGGAATATCGGGACGTGCCGCCTGCTTTCCCGGCTGGAGGAGGAGCAGGGAAAAGGAGCAGCCACGAAGTCGGCTCACTGGACGCAGGATGGGGCTGGAATTCCTCTCTCCACGCCCCAAAATTCCGGAATTCCGGAGCGCTCCCGGCAGAAACGTTCGGCGTCGGCGAAGGCAGAGAGGAGTCGCTGAGTCCTTTTTGTTTTTGTCTTGTTTTTTGTGCTGGTGCCAAAAAAATTCCAAAACTAAACACGGAAAAAGCCAAAAAAAAAAAAAAAAAAAAAAAAAAAAAAATTTTTTTTTTTCTTCTTCTAAGGAATTCTTCCCCCTTTCCCTGCCAGCTTCCATGAAAAATCTGGGAGCCAACGGAGCCGGGATTCGGCCACCCCAGCGCGGTCGCTTCTCCCGGCAGGGACGGATGAGGAGTGGTGGTGTCGCATCCTAGGAAGCCTTGGGGCGTTATCCAGCTGGGATTAAAGCAGATTCCACGGAATTGTGGTAGAAAAAAAAAACAGAAAAAAAACCCAAAAACCCAAGGAAAGGATGGCAGAGCCTGGAAAAGTTCTCCCTTGGGAATTATTTCCACGTGGCCGACTGTGGGATGGAGCGGGGCGGGATCATATCCAGGAGATACTCGCGCTGCCGGTCCACGGCCGAGGCCGATTTGTGCACGGCCAGAGAGGGGCTGACGAAGGGCAGGGCCCCACCTGCAGGAAAAGAGGGAATTCTGGAGTCACGGAGTCCTGGGACAGCTCAGGAATTAGGGAAAAGTGACATTAAAACACATGGAAAAGCAGGATCTGAAATGCGAATTATCCCGGCGGGATCCGGCGCCTTCAGGTTCCAAACTCATCCCGGTTTTGGGTCAAAAATCAGGATTTGAGGTCTCTGGAATTATAGAATGCCTCGGGAATGAGGGAAAACAGTGCCAAAAAAAAGCCAAATCCACATGGAAAAGCAGGATTTAAACACAGATTATCCTGCTGGGATTTGGCACCTTCAGGTTTCAAACTCATCCCGGTTTTGGGCCAAAAACTGGGATTTGAGGTCTCTGGAATCATGGAATGCCTCGGGAATGAGGGAAAATAGTGCCCAAAAAATGCCAAATCCATGTGGAAAAGCAGGATTTAAACACGGATAATCCTGCTGGGATTTGGCGCCTCAGGTTCCCAACTCCTCCCAATAAACAAAGGTTTAGGATCAAAAATCAGGATTTGAGGTCTCGGGAATCATGGAATGCCTCGGGAATGAGGGAAAACAGTGCCAAAATAAAGCCAAATCCACGTGGAAAAGCAGGATATAAACACGGATTATCCCGCCGGGATCTGGTGGCAAACTCATCCCGATAAACGAGAAGGTTCTGGGAACTGTGGGTGGCGATCCCAAGGAAAAGCAGCTTCCCGGGATCCCGTACCTGTGTTGATGGGATTTTTCTTCCAGGCGCCCGCGCTGCCCTTGCTGCCGGATCTCTCCGCGTGTTTCCCGGGCCGGCTCCCGAGGGCGGCGCTGCCCGAGGAGCTCTGGAGCTTCGGCGAGGGGCTGAAGGCGTGCAGGACCCCTCGGGAAGCGCCGGCACCTCGGGACATCTGGCTGGAGCTCTGGAAGGAATAAAAACCCCAAAATCTGGGATGCTGCGCCGGTTTTGGGGGATAAAAAATTCCAAAGGGTCTTCACAAGGATTTGGGTTTTTTAATTTCGGGATGGGATGAGTTCAGGGGTTCTGTCAAACCTAAATCGGGTTGGGATTTTGGGGTTTGTGTTGTGGGATGAGGAATTGCAAAAGCAGAAAAAAATGGGATTGAATTTAGATCAGTTTGATGTTCTGGAGCAGCGTTTCCCATTGGGAATGAGTCCAGAGGAGGCCTTGGAATGGACTGGATGAGTTGTGAGACTGTATGATTTCTGGGGGCTGGACTGGATGATCTCTGGGACTGGATGATCTCTGGGATTGGATGATTTCTGGGATTTGGATGACTTCTGGGATTTGGATGATCTCTGGGACTGGATGATCTCTGGGACTGGATGATCTCTGGGATTTGGATGATCTCTGGGATTTGGATGATCTCTGGGACTGGATGATCTCTGGGACTGAACTGGGTATTTGGGACTGGATGGCTTTTAGAGCCTGGCAGGACACCTCCAACCCTAAACCCAACCTGAGGGACGAACTCCCCAAGCCACAGCTCAACCCTCGGGACAACTCCAGGCGCTTTTCCCCTCTGGAAGCCCGGATGTGCCGGGGGGGGCCCTCACCTGCTTGAGCGCGTGGTGCTGCCCCACGGGCTCGGCCTTGGGCTGCCCGGGAGGAGCCGTTTGCTGCAGGATCCTCTGCTCGATCTCCTGCTCCTGCTGCAGGGCCTTGACGAAGGCGGCCTTGAGCCGGTTCGTGTGCTCGGCCTTCAGGGCCTTCTTCTGGTTGGAGGCCATGCAGGTCTCGCACATGATGGTGCCGTTCTTCTCCTCCCGCCAGCGGCACGTGAAGTCCGTGTGGCACTGGGCACACAGGTAGGGCTCCCGGCAGGACACGGCCACCGCCACCTTCCCTGAGGGACAAACAGCGGGTCAGCCACAGTGGGGCCTCTGTGAGGGGACGAACTCCTGGGACTGGGCACCGCCACCTTCCCTGAGGGACAAACTCCTGCGATTGACCCAGTGCCACCTTCCCTGAGGGACAAACACCTGGGACTGACCCAGTGCCACCTTCCCTGAGGGACAAACATGGCGGGTAAGCCACAGTGCAGCCTTTGTGAGGGGACGAACTCCTGGGATTGGGCACCGCCACCTTCCCTGAGGGACAAACACCTGGGATTGACCCAGTGCCACCTTCCCTGAGGGACAAACACCTGGGACTGGGCACCGCCACCTTCCCTGAGGGACAAACACCTGGGACTGACCCAGTGCCACCTTCTCTGAGGGACAAACATGGCGGGTCAGACACAGTAGGGCCTTTGTGAGGGACAAACTCCTGGGATTGGGCACTGCCACGTTCCCTGAGGGACAAACTCCTGGGATTGACCCAGTGCCACCTTCCCTGAGGGACAAACACCTGGGATTGACCCAGTGCCACCTTCCCTGAGGGACAAACTCCTGGGATTGACTCAGTGCCACCTTCCCTGAGGGACAAACACCTGGGACTGGGCACCGCCACCTTCCCTGAGGGACAAACATGGCGGGTCAGCCCCAGCGTGGCCACCCCTGATGTTTCAATGATTCCTGTGAGGTTTCAATGATTCCCGTGAGGTTTAAATGATTTCTGGGAGGTTTACACCTGGCATTTCTCTGAGGTTTCAATGATTCCAGTCAGGTTTAAATGACCCCAGCCAGGTTTACACCACCCCAGTCAGTTTTACACCACCCCAGTCAGTTTTACACCACCCCAGCCAGGTTTACACCACCCCAGCCAGGTTTAACACCACCCCAGCCAGGTTTACACCACCCCAGCCAGGTTTACAGCCCGGATTCGCCGTTCCCCGTGCTCACCCTGAGTCTCCAGCAGGTTCTGCACCACCTCCTCCAGCCCCACCAGGTAAATGAACTCGTTGTTGGCGGCGCTGGGCAGGAAGTTCATCTCGGGCGCGGGCGGTTTGGGCGGGGGGATCTCCAGCAGCGTCTTCTCCAGCTGCTTGCGCAGCGCCAGCTTGGCGGCGGCCTGCCGGCTGCCCGGGGCGTCGCCGCTGCCCGCCAGCGCCGCCGAGCCCGCGGGGACAGCGCCGGCCTGGGCTGAGGGCACCGCCGAGCCCTTCAGGGACGTGGGGGACGCCTGGGGAGAGACATCGGGGAATAATTCCGTGTGGGAATTGGGGAACTCTCGGTGCCACCCAAGACAGCGCCCGCCTGCGCCGGGGGCACCGCCGAGCCCTTCAGGGATGTGGGGGATGCCTGGGGAGAGATGGGAATGATTCCATGTGGGAATTGGGGAACTCTCAGTGCCACCCAGGGCTGTGGCACCTGCGGGGGCACCGCTGCCGAGCCCTTCAGGGACGTGGGGGACGCCTTGGGAGAGATGGGAACGATTCCATGTGGGAATTGGGCAACTCTCGGTGCCACCCATGACAGCGCCGGCCTGGGCTGAGGGCAGCACAGAGCCCTTCAGGGACGTGGGGGACGCCTGGGGAGAGACTGGAATGGGATCAGTGGGAATTGGGGAACTCCTGGTGCCACCCAAGACAGCGCCCGCCTGCGCCGGGGGCAGCGCCGAACCCTTCAGGGACATGGGGGACGCCTGGGGAGAGACATCGGGGAATAATTCCATGTGGGAATTCGGGAACTCTCAGTGCCACCCAGGGCTGTGGCACCTGCGGGGGCACCGCTGCCGAGCCCTTCAGGGACGTGGGGGACGCCTGGGGAGAGATGGGAACGATTCCATGTGGGAATTGGGGAACTCTCGGTGCCGCCCATGACAGCGCCGGCCCGCGCCGAGGACAGCGCCAAGCCCTTCAGGGACGTGGGGGACGCCTGGGGAGACATCAGGGAATGGGATCCATAGGATCATTGGGAATGGGATCCATGTGGGATCACTGGGAATCAGGGAACGATTCCATGTGGGAATTGGGGAGCTCCTGGTGCCACCCAGGGCAGTGCCGGCCTGGGCCGAGGGCACCGCAGAGCCCTTCAGGACCTCGGAATTCCCGGGAATTCCCACCTGCGGGATGTTGACACTGGGCATCCCCACCCCTCCCGGCCCATTCCCAATGGGAATTCCCGGGAGTTCCCACCTGCGGGATGTTGACGAGCAGGCTGGCGTTGGGCACGTTGGCCACGCGGATCAGGCCCTGCTGGATGATCCGCTGGCCCTGGATCTGCACCGAGGGCACGGAGGCGCGCGGCGCCAGCAGCAGCGGCGGCGGGCCCGTGCCGGAGTGCTGCCGGATCGTGTGGATTTGCTGGGAAAACACGGAAAAGCACAGCGGGAATCAACAGGGCACGAAGGGAAACGAACCCGGGAATGTTCTTCCCTTTCCCTCCAAACCACTGGGCGTGAGGTGCTTGGAGCATTCAGCCCCAGATTCCCGAGTTTCTGACTGGATTTGCGGGGAAAACGTGGAAAAGGCAGGGATCGGCTTCCGTTCCCTCCTCCTGCTCTACTCCAAGCCCAGAAAATGAGGGAAAAAGGGGGAATTTTACCACTTAAACCCAGAATTAATGTGATTCAAAGGATAATTCCAGGGAAAAAAAGAGGGAAAAGCAGGAATCTCCTCCCATCCCCTCTTCCCTCTCTCCCAAAAAACCCACAAACACTCAAAAATTCCCGCTTTTTGGGGAGTACACAAAACTTGGGATATTTGGAGCAAGCGGAGGGAGAAATCCCAATTTTTTTAATGGAATGGGAACGGGAAAAGCTGGAGAAGCTGGAAAAGCTGGAGAAGCTCACCTGGGCCCCTCGGACCAAGGGCGGCATCACGATCTGGGGGCTCTGCTGCGACCCCAGCTTGGAGGCGGCGCCTTGGCCCCCCCGGAGCAGCGGGGGAGGAATTCCAGAGCCTGGAATGCGGCTGGAAGAGGGCTGGAAAACAGGGAAAAGGCTTCAGCCGAGCTCGGGAATGCCGGGGAGGCCAGAAAAACGGGAAACGCGGGAGTGGGGAATGGAAGCGCTGGGGTTTGTGCAGGGAAAGGAAAAGTCTGGGGAAATCGGGGAAGAGGGAAAGGAAGGAAGGGAAAAATGGGAGG
Organism: Hirundo rustica; assembly: GCF_015227805.2. Lineage (NCBI taxonomy): Eukaryota > Metazoa > Chordata > Aves > Passeriformes > Hirundinidae > Hirundo > Hirundo rustica. The sequence continues at coordinate 8,293 of NW_026690718.1, read as the reverse complement.
AAAATGGGGAAAAGATGTTTGGAATGGGGAAGAAAAACCTCAGGGAAAATCCTGGGAGAGGGCAAGGAAAAGAAAGTGAAAAAAAGGGAGGAGGGAAGAAAAAGTTCCAGAAAAATCCTGGAAGAGGGACAGGAATGAGTGGAAGGAGTTTGGAAAAGCGGCTGCTCGAGGATTCCCGGGATTCCAAATCCCTCCTGGAGCCGGGGCCGGGATATTCCCAAAGTTCCAAAGATTCCTCTGCACCCCAGTCTGGGTGTTTTCCCCTTTCCCTCCGTCCCAGCCTCTGGAATTTTCCCCTTTCCCGCAGGATTTTGGATGTTGGGAATTCCAGTTCCATTCCCAGGGAATCCCTCAGCTCCTCCCTCTGCAATTCCTGCTTCATTCACCCCAAATTCCGTAGGGATCCTTGGGATAAATCGGATTTTTGGGATTAACTCCGAGATCCCCTGAAGGTTTTCCAGTTCCTCTGGAAGTGTTCCCAAGGAAAAGATTCCTGGATTTGGGAATTTGCCCCTAAAAAAGAGCGGATCCCTCCCTTTCCTCAAGCCTGGAATCCCGGGTCTGAGGGAATCCCTCGTCCTGGAGCAGTTTGGGAATTTGGGTTCTGTTATCCCGAGGAAAAGAAAACTGGGAATGTTCTAATTCCAAAGGATTCTGGGGATGATTGGCAGCTGTCCAGGGATTCCGGGATTTTCCTTCCCTGAGGGTTCCCAGGATTTAATTCAGCCTGGAATGGGATTTTTCCAACCCTGAATCCTGGGATTCCCTCAGCAATTCCCTCAGGAATTCCCTGTTTTCCGGAGGAATCCCAGCTGGAAGAACCCCCGGAAATCCCATCCCACCTTTCCCTGGGCCCCGTTATCCCTAAGAAAACCCCCGTGGGAGCTGAGGAATCCTGGCAGCTTTTCCCGGGATTTTTCCCGGGGATTTTCCCGTTTTTTCCCGGGATGTTTCCCAGTTTTCTCCCGGCTCCCACTGACCTGGAGGGAAGTTTTCCCAGCGGGAACAGCCTGAGGACCCCGCACCAAGGGCGGGGGCGTGGCCGCAGCGCTTCCAGAGGGGCCCGAGGAAAGCTGGAAAAAGGAAAAAAGCGGAAAGAGAAGAGCGGGATAAAGGCTGGAAAAGCGGGAATACAGAGAGCGGGGAAGGAGCCCGGGATCCGGGATCGACAGGCGGGAAATCCGGGGGGAAAATCCGGGGGGAAAATCCGGGGGGAAAATCCGGGGGGAAAATCCGGGGGGAAAATCCTCGGGATCGGCTCCCGCTCTGCCCGCGCCTGGGAACTGGGGGAATTCACAGGAAAATCCTGGGGAATTCCTGGGAAAATCTTTAGGAATTAGCAGGAAAAGGCTAAAAAAAAAGGCTAAAAATCCAGGGAAAAAGGGCTAAAGATCCAGGAAAAAAAAGACTAAAATTAAAGATCCAGGGAAAAAAAGACTAAAATTCCAGGGGAAAAAAAGGCTAAAGATCCAGGGAAAAAAGACTAGAATTCCAGGGAAAAAAAGGCTAAAAATCCAGGGAAAAAAAAGGCTAAAGATCCAGGGGAAAAAAGGCTAAAGAACCAGGGAAAAAAGGCTAAAATTCCAGGGAAAACAGGCTAAAGATCCAGGGAAAGCCACATCGGGCACTTGGAAGCCGCGGGAGACGCGCTGGGAATCCTCGGAGAAGGGAATTCCCACCTTGGCCGCCGGCGTTTCCTTCTGGCTCTGGCTCTGCCGGAGTTTCTTGAGCAGCACCAGTTTGGCCTCCTCCAGCCGCAGCTCCTCCTGCAGCTGCTTGATCAGGCGCTCCCGCTGCTCCGGGCTCCGCTGGAATCCCGGGAAAACCGGGAAAACCCCGGCAGAGAGACGGGCACCGTGAGAACTCCCGGCTGGGACTGGCAGCTGGGGCAGCAGGGGGGGAATTCCCAGGGGAAATCTGGGATTTTTCCATCAAAAACGACCGGGAAAGGTTAAAGGAGGAGAATTCCCGGCTGGGATTGGGAACCGGGTCAGAAATAACTGGGAACGAACGGGAATTCCAAGGGGAAAAGGCGGGATTTTTTCATTTAAAGCAAGTGGGAAAGGTTAAATGAGGAGAATTCCCTGCTGGGATTGGGAACTGGGGGTGGCTGTCAGAAATAACTGGGAACGAACGGGAATTCCAAGGGGAAAATGTGGGATTCTTCCTCAGATCTGGGCTCTGGGATTGGGATCTGGGACAAACCCAGGTTTCTCCAACCTAAACCTGGTGAATTCCATCCCCATCCCGTTTTTCCCCCCATTCTCCCCTGTTGCCAATCCCGTTTTCCTTGTTCCCAATCCCGTTTTCCCTGTTCCCAATCCCGTTTTCCCCCATTTTCCCCATTCCCCATCCCGTTTTACCCCATTTTCCCCATTCCCCATCCCGTTTTCCCCCATTTCCCCCGTTATCCCGTTATCCCGCTGTTCCCGGTCGCTCACCAGCAGTGCCGGCGCTCCGGGCTCGGGGCTGCCGGCGCGGCTCAGCCCGTTCACGCGGGGGCTCGAGGGCTCGTTGTCCGACAGCACGATGACGTCCGGGGAGGGAACGCGGCGCTCCCGCCGGGAATCCCTGCGGAACGGGGCCGGGAAACGCTCGGGGGGAGCTGGGCCGGGAGCGCAGCTTCCAACAGCCTCCAACGTCCAACTTCCAACCTCCAACCTCCTCCAGCCTTTTCCAACCTTTTCCAACCTCCTCCAACCTCCAACTTCCCGCTTCTGACCTCCAACCTCCAACATCCAACCTCCAACATCCAACCTCTGACCTCCTCCAGCCTTTTCCAACCTCCTCCAACCTCCAACTTCCAATCTCCAGCTTCCAACCTCCTCCAGCCCTTTCCCAGCTCTTTTCCTGCCCCTTTTCCCAGCCCCTTTTCCAAGGAATTCCAGGCCCGGGAAAAGGGCCCAGGGTGGGAATTCCAGGAGTGGGAAAATTCCAAAGGGTTGGGAACATCCTCTAGAGGGCACAGCAAACCCGGGAATCCCCAAATCCAGGGAATTCCCTATGGAAGTGACACAGGTGCAGCATTCCCAGCTTTTTCCTGGAGCCAGAAAAGTGGGATTGGCTGGGTCGGGATAAAGGAGTGAGAAATTCCCAACTCCCGAACTCCTCCTGCTGCCACAATTCCAGGAATTCCATCGGCAGCTCCAAGGAAATCCCCTGGAATCTGGATCAGCTTCTAGGCTCTTCCTCATCCGAAGCATTCCCAGGATTCTCTTCCCAACCCTCCCACCATTCCAAAGGAAAATCTGCCGGATTCCCAAAAAACCTCAACCCCAGCTCCCATCCCGATACCAGCCGGGACGAGAAGGGATCCAAACCCCCCGAATTCCCGGAATTCCCGGAATTCCCGGGACTGCTCACCCTTTGGACGTGCTCATGTCCACGGGCTCGTCCCCGGCCGGCAGCTCCACTTTGATGGTGGCTTTCACCTCCCCACTTTTCAGCATTCCCGGGATTTTCCCGGGCCCGGGATCCGCTCTGATTTTCGCGTCGCCCTCGGCGCCGAGGTCGGATCCCGGGATTCCTTTGTCCATCCTGAGTTTTTTATTGTCCGGCTCCGATTCCCGCTCCAGGGCGCGCTTCTGGCTGCGGGTGCGGCATGAGTCCTCGCTCATGGTGAGCGCCTGCGGAGCGGGAGCGGGGAAAATCCCGGGAAAAGTCAGAGAGCACCGGGAATGGGGGGAAAAATACCCGGGAAAAGGGGGGAAATATCCCAGGAAAAGGTCAGAGAGCACCGGGAATGGGGGGAAAAAATATCCTGGGAAAAGGGGGGAAATATCCCAGGAAAAGGTCAGAGAGCACCGGGAATGGGGGGAAAAATTATCCTGGGAAAAGGTCAGAGAGCACCGGGAATGGGGGAAAAAATATCCTGGGAATGGGGGAAAAAATCCCAGGAAAAGTCAGAGAGAACCGGGAATGAGGGGAAAATATCCTGGGAAAAGGTCAGAGAGAACTGGGAATGGGGGAAAAAATATGCCGGGAAAAGGAGGGAAATATCCCAGGAAAAGGTCAGAGAGCACCGGGAATGGGGGAAAAATATCCTGGGAAAAGGTCAGAGAGCACCGGGAATGGGGGGAAAAATATCCTGGGAATGGGGGAAAAAATCCCAGGAAAAGTCAGAGAGAACCGGGAATGAGGGGGAAAATATCCTGGGAAAAGGTCAGAGAGAACTGGGAATGGGGGAAAAAATATGCCAGGAAAAGGAGGGAAATATCCCAGGAAAAGGTCAAAGAGCACCGGGAATGGGGGGAAAAAATATCCTGGGAATGGGGGAAAAATCCTGGGAAAAGATCAGAGAGCACTGGGAATGGGGGAAAAATACCCTGGGAAAGGTGAGAGAGAACTGGGAACGGGGGGAAAAATACTGGGAAAAGGGGGGAAATATCCTGGGAAAAGAGGGGAAAAGTACCAGGAATGGCAGAGGAAATATCCCGAGAATGGGGGAAAAATATCCCGGGAAACGTGAGAGAGAACTAGGAACGGCAAGGAAAATATCCCGGGAATGGGGGGGGGGAAATATCCTGGGAAAGGGGAAAGTCATGGAATAAGGGAGGCAGGAAAGGGTTAAAAAAATCCCAGGAAAGGGGAGACACCAAGGGGTTAAAAAGTCCTGGGAAAGGGAGGAAGAAAATCCCAGGCAAGGGTTAAAGTAATCGGGAATGGTGGGGAAAACCTGGGGGAAAAAATATCCCAGGAAAGGGAAAAGTCATGGAAAAACGGAGGCAGTAAAGGGTTAAAAATTCCGGGAAAGGAGGGAAAAATCTTGGGGATGGAGGGGGAAAATTCCCAGGGAAACGGGGCAAAATCACGGGAAAAGGGCTGGAAAAACCCCTGGGAAAGGGGAGAAAATATCCTGGGAAAAGGGAGACATGAAGGGGTTAAAAAGTCCTGGGAAAGGGGAAAAAAATCCCAGGAAAGGCTTAAAAAAATCAGGAATGTGGGGAGGGGGAATGATGGGAAAGGAGGGAAAATGTAACAGGAAAAGGGAGACAAAGGGTTAAAAATCCTGGAAAATATCGGGAAAGGGGTGGGAAAGATCCTGGGAAAGGGAGACATCAAAGGGTTAAAGATTCCCGGGAAAAGGGGGAAAATCCCAGGAAAAGGGAGACAGGAAGGGGTTAAAAATCCCGGGATTTGGGGATGGAATCCCTGAATTTCCAACCAGGATAAAATCCGGAGGGGGCTGGGAAAGAACTTTGGGAAGAGGAATCCAGCAAGGGCTGGAAAAGGGAGGGGAAAAACCGGGAAAAGGGAGGGGAAAACCCTGGAAAAGGGGCTGGAAAAGGGAGGGAAAAGGGCTGGGAAAAAAAACCTGGAAAAGGCGGGGGGAAAGGAAGGGAAAAACCTGGGAAAAGGGAGGGAAAAGGGGATGGAAACCCCCCGGAAAATCCCTGGAAAATGGAATTCCCGGAGTTGTTCCTGCTGGGAAACCTCCCAGGAGAATTCCAGCCCATCGCAGCGGCCAGGGCAGGGAAAGGGAGAAAAGAGGGGAAAAAATTCCTCAGGAATTCCAGGAAAAGTTGGGAAAAGGAGGACTTAAAGAATTTTTCCAGGTGTGATTCCAGGAATGGGAACGGGCTTGGATTGGAGGAACTTTCGGAGGGAAATTCCCAAATAAAATTAAAATTCCCATGGAAAAGGAGAAATTTGGGCTGAAAATTCCATCTTTTCCCACATCCTGGAATTCCTCTCCCAGTTTTTCCCACCCAGCTCCAGGAATTTGGGGAGCCAAAATTCCAACAAGCAAAATTTCGGGAAAAGAAAATTCCCCGAGGTGGAAAAGCTGGATCCGAACACTTCCAGGGCTCCTCAGGGAATGTTTTCCATGGATTTGCTGCTCCCGAGGATTCCACGCAGGGATTCCTTGGATCTCCCAAAAATTCCTGGGAATTCCTCACTCCGGGAATTTTTTTTTCCCCCTCAGAACTCAGAGATTTCCCAGGGAAAATCCACGGGAATTCCCGGCGGAACAGCTCCGACCTGGGATTTACCAATTCCCCAACTTTTCCTTGGAATTCAGCCCCAATCCCGCATTCTCCTGCCCAAACTCCGGGATAACAACAGGTGGAAAAGCCGGGATCATCCCTCTGGAGCAGCTCCCGATCCCGCTTTTCCTGCTCGGTTTTTTTTTCCTGCCGGGCGGAATTTTGGGATGGGGGGGGGAGGGGGGGGGGGGAATTCCCGCTCCGGCATTCCAAGGGTTAAGCGCTGCCATTTCCGCGCCATTCCCGAGAAATCTCCGGGAACAAAATGGCAGCGCTTAACCCTTGGAATGCCGGGGCGGGAATCCCAGCGGGAATCCCGGGATGCTCCCGCCCCCCGACATTCCCGCTGGGAATTTCCCTCCCCTCGAGCCCGCCCGGATTTCTCCCGCTTTTCCCAAAGTTCCCGCCAGCGATTCCCGAGCTGGGAATTCCCTGAAATTCCCGGGATTTCCTGTCCTGGGATCCCTTTAATTCCCGAGTTCCCACCGGGATTTATCCCGGTTTTCCCAAGTTTCCTGGGAGTGATTCCCGGGCTGGGAATTCCCTGCAGTTCCCGGGATTCCCTGAAATTTCCCGGGATTCCTTTGATTCCCAGCCGGAGTTTTCCCTCCCCCCCGACGCCCGGATCCTTCCCCCTCTTCCCAAATTTCCTGGGAGTCATTCCCGGGCTGGGAATTCCCGGGATTCCTTGGATTCCAACTGGGATTTCTCCCACTTTTCCCTAAATCCCAGCGAGCCAATCCCGGGCTGGGAATTCCCTGAAATTCCCGGGATTTCCTGTCCTGGGATCCCTTTGATTCCCGAGATTCCCACTGGGATTTCTCCTGGTTTTCCCGACCCCCCCCCAAAACACTCCCGGATTATCCAGGACTGGGAATTCCCGGAGTTCCCCATATCCCAAATCCCTCGGGAATTATCCCGAGGTTCCTCCAGCGCTGGGAAAAGTTTGGGATCAGATCCCTGGAGCGGCTCCAGGAATTCCCTCGGGAATTCCCAGATGGAATTTTTATCCATGGGAGGGGAACTTTTTGGGGGGAGCGGAATTCCCACAGGAATTCTGGGGAAAACCGAATTCCTGATCCTGGGAGTTTGGAGCTCCAAAGGCTCCGGAAAAGCGGGAAAGGAGAATCCCAAAATTCCAGTGGAGACGGGAAAATGGGGAACAGCGGCTGCCTGGAAAAATCCACGGGGGAATTCTGGGAATTTCTGTGGAATTCCAGGCGAATTTTCCCTGGGGGGTCTGGAATTCTGGGAGGAATTTGCGGGATTTTATGGGAATTCCTGGGTCACTGGAAAATGGGATTAAACCCATGAAAATTCCTGAAAAATTCCACTTTTCCCATGGGAATTATTCCCAAATTCTTCCCGGTTGGAACATCCAGGACACAGGGACGGAAATCTCCAGGCTGGGATTTTTTGGGAATGCAGAGGAGGAAATCCAGGAGCAGAATTCCCAACTTCTCCTGGGATTTTCCAAGCGAATCCTCCCATTGTAAACCATTAACTGATCACTAATTAATCATTAATCAATCACTAATTGATTACTACACCATTGCTGATTTCCCACCCCAAATTCCTCCTTTAAGGAGAAAAAATTCCAAGATTTATTTCCCGGGAAGCGACTGAAGCGTTCCCGGTGTGATTTCCATATTCACGAGCTGATTTGAATATTCCCGAATAAATTTGAATATTAACGAGGGATCGCCATCGGATCTTTCCCAATTAATTCCTCATTACGGAGGGAATTTCCAGCCGTGGATATTCCCAATCCCGGCGGATTTTCCGGCCGGGAACGGGGACATTCCGAAGCGGGAATTCCTTGGAATTCGGGAGCTTTTCCAAAGGTAGAAATTCCCAAGATTCCCACCGGGAATTCCCTCCCCACTGGGATTCTCCCAGAGAAAAGTGGGAAAAGCAGCAGGAAAATCGGAATTCCCAAGGAATTTTCTTATTTGTCCATGGAAATTCCCAAGTTTTAAAAAAGAATTTCCCGGGAATTCTGGAGCCAGAGGATCTTGGGAGAATCCCGTATCATTCCCAGGACAATCCCGTCCAATTCCCGGGACAATCCCATCCCTGTCCTGGGACAATCCCGTCCCATTCCATCCATTCCAGGACAATCCCGGCCCATTCCCGGGACAATCCCGTCCATTCCCAGGACAATCCCGGCCCATTCCCAGACAATCCCGTCCATTCCCGGGACAATCCCGTCCCATTCCATCCATTCCCGTCCCATTCCCAGGACAATCCCGTCCCATTCCCAGACAATCCCGGCCCATTCCCGGGACAATCCCGGCCCATTCCCG
>NW_026690717.1:0-10190 GCF_015227805.2 Hirundo rustica | reverse complement strand
AGTTCAGCCCCAGTTGACCCCAGTTTGAACCCAGTTCAGCCCCAGTTTAACCCAGTTTGAACCCAGTTCAGCCCCAGTTTAACCCAGTTTGTGGCAGTTTGAACCCAGTTTGAACCCAGTTCAGCCCCAGTTGAACCCAGTTTGAACCCAGTTCAGCCCCAGTTTAACCCAGTTTGTAGCAGTTCAGCCCCAGTTTAACCCAGTTCAGCCCCAGTTGAACCCAGTTGACCCCAGTTTGGAGCAGCAGCTCCTCACGCACCGCTGGCTCCGGCGGCTCCCGAGGGTGCCGGGGGCTCCTCCGTGGGCGCCTCGCGGGCGGGGGGCGGCCGGGGGGCAGCTCGGGGGGTCCTGGGGGATCCCAGCGTTATCCCAAACTCCGGCGTTTGGGAACGGTGGGGAGGGGTCAGCACCGAGCCCTCCCAGTGCTCCCAGTGCTCCCAGTTACCCGAGGGAGGCCGGGATTGGCCAGTGCCCATTGATCTGTCCCTCCCAGTGCTCCCAGTCCCTCCCAGTCCATTCCCAGTCCATCCCAGTTACCTGAGGGTGCCCAGCACGCTCAGGTACTGGTTGATCTGTTCCCCCCACTCCCTCCCAGTCCATCCCAGTCCCTCCCAGTCCATCCCAGTTACCCGAGGGAGGCCAGGATTGGCCATTGCCCATTGATCTGTCCCTCCCAGTCCATCCCAGTCCCATTCCCAGTCCCTCCCAGTTACCCGAGGGCGCCCAGCACGCTCAGGTACTGGTTGATCTGCAGCATGGCGGCGTCCAGCAGCGTGTGGATGTTGTGCAGGCACTGCAGCCGCGCCTCCAGGTGCTGCCGCTCGCTGCCCTCCATGGCGCGCAGCTCCTCCTCCGTCAGCCCGGCAAAGCCGGCCGGCGGCACCGGCATGGGCGGCACCGCTGCGGGACCGGGGCTGTCACCCGGCCCCGGGCGCCCCCATCCCGGACACGCAAACCCACAAATCCACAAAATCCCCGAATCCCCGAACCCGCAAATCCACAAAATCCAAAATCCTCAAATCCCGAACCCACAAATCCACAAAATCCAAAATCCCCAAATCCCGAACCCGCAAATCCACAAAATCCAAAATCCCCAAATCCCAAATCCACAAATCCACAAAATCCCCAAATCCACAAAATCCCCAAATCCCCAAAATCCCCAAATCCCGAACCCACAAATCCACAAAATCCCCAAATCCCCAAAATCCCCAAATCCCGAACCCACAAATCCACAAAATCCAAAATCCTCAAATCCACAAAATCCCCGACTCCTGAACCCACAAATCCACAAAATCCACAAAATCCCCAAATCCACAAAATCCCCGACTCTTGAACCCACAAATCCACAAAATCCACAAAATCCAAAATCCCCAAATCCACAAAATCCCCGACTCCTGAACCCACAAATCCACAAAATCCCCAAATCCCCAAACTCCCTAATCCCAAACCCACAAAATCCCCAAAATCCAAAATCCCCAAATCCACAAATCTCCAAATCCCCAAATCCCCAATCCCCAGATGCCCAAAATTCCCAAATCCCAAACTCTCAAATCCCAAACCCTCAAATCCCCAATCCCCCCAATCCCAAATTCCCTGTCCTACCCAGGAGCGGCGGCCACGGGATCCCCACCCACGGCGGCGGCAGCGGCAGCCCCGGCACCGCCCCGGCAGCGCCCGGCTCCGACCCGGCACCGGCGGCACCGGCACGGGCACCTGCGGGACAGGGGGTCAGGGGTGGGACTGGGGTGGGAACAGGGAATGGGGATGGGATTTGGGGTGGGAACAGGGAATGGGGATGGGATTTGGGGTGGGAACAGGGGCAGGGGATGGGATTTGGGGTGGGAACAGGGATTTGGGCTGGGATTTGGGCTGGGACTCACCGGGAGCGGCGCCGGCCGTCGTGGCCGAGCCCTCGGTTCCGGCTGGGGCCTGGACAGCGGGGCCGGGCGGGAAGGGTCCCACGGGCGGCCAGAACGGGAACATTCCCGGCGGGAAGGGAGGGAGCATTCCCTGGGGAACTGCGGGGAGAGGGCAGCGGGTGAGAGCCGGAACAGCCCCAGTTCCCAGAACACCCCCAATTCCCAGGATCACCCCGATTTCCATCGTCACCCCTCCCAGTCCGGCCGTGACAGGGAACCGGGGCTGTCACAGCTGGGAAACGCTGGAATGTCACAGGGGGGAACAGCCCAGGTCACCTGTGGGACCTCTCCCTCCCTGTGCTGCTGTCCCCTGTCAGTCCCAGTTTGGGCTGCCAGTCTCTCCCAGTTTGGGCTCCCAGTCTCTTCCAGTTTGGTGTCCCAGTCTCTCCCGGTTTGGTGTCCCAGTCTCTCCCAGTTTAATGTCCCAGTCTCTCCCAGTTCAGGCTCCCAGTCAGTCCCAGTTTGGTGTCCCAGTCTCTCCCGGTTTGGTGCCCCAGTCTCTCCCAGTCTGGTGCCCCAGTCTCTCCCAGTTTGGTGCCCCAGTCTCTCCCAGTCTCTCCCGGTTTGGTGCCCCAGTCTCTCCCAGTCTCTCCCAGTCTCCCCCAGTTCGGGCTCCCCGTCACTCACGGTTCTGGGGCTGTGCTCCCGCCGCGGGCGCTGCCGGTGCCGGTGCCGGTGCCGGTTCCGGCGGCGGCTGCGGCGGCAGCGAGGCGCGGAGCACGTCCATGCGGCACGTGGGACACGTCTGCTGCCGCTGGAACCACGAGCGCAGGCAGCTGCCAGCGGTAACGAACCCTTCGTTAACCCCCCAATTAACGCCCTGGGGTCCCCGCTGGTTCGTTACCCCGGCGGTAATTAAGCCGTTAATTAACTCCCCTATGGCTCCTTATTGGCCCCCAGGACCCCTCCGTGTCCCTCTGAGCCCCCTGAAGGAATCTACCCCTTCCCCACTAATGAACCCGTAATTAATTAACCCCGAATTAACTAATGAGCTTATTAATCTTCACCGCTGTTACAGAGATTGGGACTGGCACGGGGATAGGGATCAGGATTGAGATTGGGATCAGGATTGAGATTGGGCTTGGGATCAGGATGGGATCAGGATTGAGATTGGGATCAGGATTGAGATTGGGCTTGGGATCAGGATGGGATCAGGATTGAGATTGGGATCGGGACGGGATCAGGACTGGAATCAGGCTCAGGCTCAGGCTCAGGATGGGATCAGGATTGAGATTGGGATCGGGACGGGATCAGGATTGGAATCAGGCTCAGGCTCAGGCTCAGGCTCAGGATCGCCATTCCAGTCCGGCAGAGCTGCGGCGGTGACCCCCAAACCCATGCCCGGAATCCCCGGAATCCCCGGGATGCCCGGAATTCCCGAGAAGGGGCACCTGGTGTGGAAGATGTGGTTGCAGGGCAGGCGCTTGGCGCCCGTCACCATCTCCTCGCGGCAGATGATGCACACGTTGTCCATGGCCTGCAGCTCCTCGGCCGTGGCGTCGGGATACCTGTGCCGGGAGAATTTGGGAATGCCGAGAAAAACCACGGCTGTTCCCGAAAATCCCCCCTGGCTGTTCCTGAAAATCCCCCCTGGCTGTTCCTGAAAACCCCCCCTGGCTGATCCCAAAAATCCTCCCTGGCTGTTCCTGAGAATCCTGGGATTTGGCGTTTTCAGAGTGGATGGACAGAGAGGTTTTCCCGGGATTTGGGGTTTTTGGGGTGGAGGGACAGAGGGGTTTTCCTGGGATTTGACGTTTTCAGAGTGGAGGGACAGAGGGGTTTTCCCGGGATTTGGGGTTTTGGGGTGGAGGGGCAGAGGGGTTTTCCCGGGATTTGGGGTTTTGGGGCACTCACAGCGTGTTCATGTTGCGGATGGCCCGGCGGGACATGATGGCGTCAGTGACGGCCTTCTTGAACTGCCTGGAGCAGAGCGCGGCATCGGGATCGGGATCAGCGGGATCGGGATGGGATCGGGATGGGATCGGGATGGGATCAGGATCGGGATCACACCAGGAGCTCACCTCATGGCCAGGTACATGGGGCGGATGGCGAAGAGCGGGAAGGTGTGCACCTTGATCATGATGGTCATGAAGGCCATGTAGAGCAGCACCTTGATCAGCCCTGGGGAGCAACCACAGCTCGGGTGACCAGGTGGGACCCCCCAGAGTCACCTGGTGCAATTTGGGACAGCTCAGGTGACGGGATGGGATCCCCAGAGTCACCTGGTGCAATTTGGGACAGCCCAGGTGACCAGGTGAGACCCCCCAGAGTCACCTGGAGCAATTTGGGACAGCCCAGGTGACCAGGTGGGACCCCCCAGAGTCACCTGGAGCAATTTGGGACAGCCCAGGTGACCAGGTGAGACCCCCCAGAGTCACCTGGTGCAATCTGGGACAGCTCAGGTGACGGGATGGGATCCCCAGAGCCACCTGGTGCAATTTTGGGACAACCAAAGGTCAGTGGAGGTGACCAGTTGAGCACCACCAAGACTTTGACTCTTGGTTGACCAACGAAGATCAACCGAGGCCCACCAAGACTTTGGCTCTTGGTTGACCAACCAAGACCGGTTCAACACCAGCGCTTTGAGTCTTCATTAACGAACAAAAACCCGTCCAACACCAAGACTTTGGCTCTTCATTGACCAATGGAGATCAATGGAGTCCCACCAAGGTGATCTCCACCAAGATTTTGACTCTTGGTTGACCAATGAAGATGAATTGATCCCCAAGATTTTGACTCTTGGTTGACCAACCAAGATAAATTTATCTCCACCAAGACTCTGACTCTTCACTGACCAATAAAGATCAACGGAGCCTCACCAAGACTTTGACTCTCAGTTGACCAATGAAGATGAACTGATCCCCACCAAGACTTTGACTCTTCACTGACCAATGAAGATGAACTGATCCCCACCAAGACTTTGACTCTCGGTTGACCAATGAAGATGAACTGATCCCCACCAAGACTCTGACTCTTCACTGACCAATGAAGATGAACTGATCCCCACCAAGACTCTGACTCTTGGTTGACCAACCAAGACAACCACGGCCACCCGAACACCACCGGCACCTCGACTCCTCGTTAACCCACGACTAACGGATGCTCCCCGAAGCCGTACCGGTGAAGAGCTCGGTGTAGAGCATGAACACGGCCTTGTTGTCCCAGGGGTTCTCGTTCTGCAGGTCCACCGAGTGCAGCACGTACTTGATGAAGATGGTCAGCACCATGGTCATCAGGATGGCGTACTGCGGGCGGGACGGCGGCGGGTGGGACGCGCGCCCGGGGCCGGCGCCGGGGCCCCGCCGCCACGCCGCGCTCACCTCGAAGCCGAAGACGAGCTGCACGGAGGCGCCGCGCGTCAGGATGCTGTGGTAGGCGTGGCTGACGAAGAGGAAGTCCAGGATTCCCAGCAGGAACATCAGGGCTGGGAAACCCCCCAAAAAAAAAAAAGAGGGGAAAAAGGGGCCGGGAGACCCCGAAAAATGAACGGGTGCCACGGCCGGGAGCAGCTTTGGGTGGGGGGTCCTACATCCCACCGCTAATTAACTTAATTGACTCTTCATTCTCCGCTCCCGGCCACGCCCTGCAGCCTCCTACCCCTCAAAACCCCAAAATCCCTTCGAAGCTTGGTTTGTGCATCCCCCAAATCCCGTTTTTCCCGTTTTGGGGAATACATCCCTAAATCCCATTTTTCCACCCCGTTTTGCCTTGTTTTCCCTGCGTGGAGCTCGTTATCCACCCCCAATCAGCCCCTCGTTAACGAGCCGGTGCTGATAAGGGTTATCAGGCCCCAGCAGCCCCGGGTTCTTCCCCAAAAATATGCAAATGAGGGGCACTCACAGACGATTCGGAAGTGGAAGAGCCACGAGATGTTGGGGCTCCTCTCCATCTGTGCAGGGGAGGAAAATCGAGTTTTCCATTAAAAAATGGGCTCTGGGTCGATTTCGGGCTGGTTCGGGGCTCTTTGGGCTCTTTGGGGTGATTTTGGGGCTGATTTTTGGGCTGATTTTGGGTTGATTTCGGGCTGATTTGGGGCCAGTTCGAGCTGATTTGGGGTTATTTTGGGGTTGGTTTCGGGGTTATTTTTGGGGTGGCTTTGTGTTATTTTTGGGTCGATCTCAGGTTATTTTTGGGCTGGTTTCAGGCAGGTTCCGGGTTGACTCTGGGTTAATTCTGGGTTGGTTTCAGGGGGGGTTTTTTTTGGGGGGTTGTTTTTGAGCTGTTTTCCCGACCCCCAACACTCACAAAATCCACTCGGTCCTCGGCCAGCCAGTGGAAGCACTTGAGGAAGAGGAGGAGGGTGAAGAGGGCGACGAAGCGCGGGCTGAAGTCGTCCCTGAAGACGGTGAAGGCCAGGCAGGTCTCGGTCACCGCGTACCACGAGCGCTCCAGGAGGTGCTGAGGGACACAGTTAGGGGCAGCCCCCCAGGCTGGACCCCAACGTGGGGCCCGAGGTGTCCTGGGGTGTGAAACCCCCCCAAAAGGGGGCCCAAGAACCCCGGGAGGCCAAAATTCACCCCCAAAAACGGGGCTTGAAAACTCCAGGGGTTCAAAGATCTCTTGGGGTTCAAAACCCCCACCCCAAAATGGCGCTGAAAGATTCACGGGGTTCAAAACCCTTCCCCAAAATGCATCAATTCTCTTCCCAAACGGCACCAAAGACTTTCTGGGCTCATAAATCCCTCCCAAAATGGCAACAAATCCCCCTAAAACAGCACCAGAGACCTTCTGGGGTGCAAAATTCCCCCTAAAACAGCACCAAAGATTCTCTGGGGTCCAAATTCTCCCCTGAAACAGCACCAGAGACCTTCTGGGGTGCAAAATTCCCCCTAAAACAGCACCAAAGATTCTCTGGGGTCCAAATTCCCCCCTAAAACAGCACCAGAGACCTTCTGGGGTGCAAAATTCCCCCTAAAACAGCACCAAAGATTCTCTGGGGTGCAAAATTCTCCCCTGAAACAGCACCCAAGATTTTCTGGGCTCATAAATTCCCCCCAGAACAGCTCCCCAGCTCTCCTGGGGCCCGAAGTCGCCGCCAGCCGCAGGAGAGCTCCCGGTGCTCACCTCCATCTCGGCCGCCCGCAGCTGCCCGAAGAAAACCTTCCCCATGAACTTGCCCAGCAGGAACACCAGCACGAAGGCCTGGATGTACAACACCTGCGGGGCCAGGAGCCCCCCAAAAAGCATTTTGGGGGCGACCTGGTGGGGATCTGGAGCCCGAAATTCACCCCCCCAAGGGGATGGACGGGGTGGAGCCAGCCCCGCCCGGCGTCGTCCCCCCCCATCATCCCCAGGGGTTTTGGGGGCCGTTTGTGCCCCCGAAAGCAGAAGTGAGACGGCCCAGGGAAGTCCCTCACCCCGTCCCCTGGGTTAATTGGGGTTAATTAGTAACGGAGGAAGCACTCACGGCCATGCTGGGGCTGGATTTGGTGAGGTACACCACGGTGGGGTAGAACTGGTGCTTCAGGTAGTAGGCGTGGGCCACCACGGCCGTGGTGAGCGCCAGGCTCCCGGCCATCACCAGCGCCGTGCACAGCATGGCCTCGGCCTGCAGCCCAGCAAAACCAGGGGTTTCACCCAAAATAATCCAGATTTAACTCAGAAATAATCCACATTTAAATCAGAAATAATGGATCAGGCTCCTGCCGTTATACGCAGCATGGCCTCGGCCTGGAACCCAGCAAAACCAGGGGTTTCACCCCAAATAATCCAGATTTAACTCAGAAATAATCCAGATTTAACTCAGAAATCAGGGATTGGGAGTTGTACACATCAGCAGTTGTACACAGCATGGCCTCGGCCTGGAACCCACCAAAAGCAGGGATTTCACCCCCAAAATAATCCACATTTAACCGCAAAATTTGGGATCAGGCTGCTGCTGTTATACACAGCATGGCCTCGGCCTGGAACCCACCGAAAGCAAGGATTTCACCCCAAAACCAACCCCAAAAGCAGGGATCCAACAGGCCCCGGATTTCAGGGGGGGGTTTGGGACTCTAAAAGGTGTTTTTTTAGCTCACTAATGATTCCTGAGCAATTAAAACGGGATTCCTCAGAACTTTTGCTCCCCAGCGGCGGCGCTGGCTCCTGTCCCACATTTTGGTGGCAGCAGGTGCCGCGTGCCCAGGTGGCACCTCCTTGTCACCAGCTGCCCCAGGAACCCTCCCTGTCCCCCTGTCCCCTCCCTGTCCCCCTCTCCCCTCCCTGTCCCTCTGTCCCCTCAGTGCTCCAGGTCCCCCCACGTCCCTGTGTCACCCTCATGTCCCCAAATCCTCCAGGTGTCCCTCACGCCCCTGTCCCCCCACGTCCCCAGATCCCCTCACGCCCCTCACGCCCCTGTACCCCCCCCCACATCCGCGTCCCCTCCTCCACCAGGAACCCCAACTGTCACCGCTCCCTCAGCTTCCCCCGAGCCCCCCTTTGCCTCCGGCCCCTCCCGACGCCCCCCACCCCGGTCCCCTGCCCACCCTCCAGGCCCGGGTGTCGCCCCCCGTCCCCTCCGGGACTCACCGGGCCCGACCCCTCCTCAGCGCCCCCAGCCCGGGCCGCTCCCACACCGGAACCGCCTCAGCGCGCGACACCTCACTTCCGCCCGGACCGCACCACCCGCTGCCCGGGGGACACCGGGGAGGGTTCGCTCCCTTCTGCACCCCCCCATCCCGCCCCATAAGACAGCTCCTGCCCATAGAGGCACTGAGGGTCCCCTCCTCTCCCCCCGCACGGAGAGTGTGAGGGTCGCGACCCCCCCCAAAGTCCCAAGCGGCTGTGCTCCCCCCCCGCACGCCCGCGCTTGGTACGGTCCGAGCGGCCCCTCAGCCGGCGCGGGGGTGGGCGGGGACGCCCAGGGGCCCGTGGCTCGCGCTCATTGGTCAATCCCGGAGGGGCTCGGCCAATCAGAAAAATCCCCCGCGCGGCGCCGCTTGGCCAGCGGCTGTTGCTAAGGGAGGGGCGGCGCGGGCGAGGGCAGCGACGCCCTCAGCTCCCTGGGGAGGCCCGGCGAGACCCGGGTTTGTCTCTTTGCCGCCTCTCTCCCGTACCGCGCGTCACACCCGACGCTTTGTGCCCGCACCGCCCGCCCCGGACCTCTTCCCCCCTCACAAACCCCGCCAAGCCCCTCACCCGTCGCCGCGGCCGCCCCGCCCTTCACACTTCTCCCCTCACAGCGCCCGGCCAATCAGCGAAGTCTGCTCTGCGCTCCTCAGCGCTGATTGGCTGATACGGTGCAGCGTCCCTTGAATAAACGGCCTTCTGATTGGCTGGCAGTGCGGTCTATGGGAGGTGGCTCCCTGGGAGGGGTGGGGTTCACTTCGCTGAGGCGAAGGAAAAAGGCGGGAAAACGCCGGAGCTTCTGGGGCGCTTTTTCTCTCCTTTCCCAGTTTTGGCACCAGAAAATAAATTCAGCGCCTTAAATCTCACTAAAATATAGCAACGAAGGAAAGCTTAAATTTAAAAAAGCCCCTTTTAAATTTTATTTTTTGTGGGGAGATGGGTCAGCATTGTCCTTGACCCCTTTTTGGGGCTGGAAGAGGGAATTCCTGCAGCAGGACTGAGGCAGAGAGGTACCAGAGAGAGTTAAACCTGCGATCACTCTGAGCTTTTGGGGATTAAACGCTTGTTCTGATTTGGGGGGCGGATTTAGGGCTTTTTAGGCATTAAAAGGGTTGGGTTTGGGGGACTTTGGTGTAATTTAAAGATTTCTGGGGGTTTAATGTTAATTCTTGTTCTGGGACTCTTTGAGCTCCTCTCCAAACTGGGCGAAACGCACTCCCTCACATTCCAGAACCCCCAAACTGAGCCGTTTTTCCCTCCCAAAAATGACGTTCCTGTTGTTTTTCTTCTCTCCAAGAAGGCGTTCCTCTCCAGGGTCTCCAACAAGATCAGTCCTACCAAAACCACGGTTTTGTTGTATTTTTTGAAGAAAAGCGACCTTTTTGCCTGCGTTTAGTTGTTTTTCTGCCTAAAAAACGGTTTTTCCGCCCCGTTCTGCAGGACCTGCTGGCCGTGGCACCGATGTTCTTCAGGTTTGTGGGGCTGCCCACGGGCAAATGCAGCCGCCTCAACCCCTTCACTGCCCTGTGAGTCCTTAATTCGGGCCTTAATTACAGCCCCAACACCCTCCCAATCAAGTGGGGATCCTAATGAAGCCCCCAGCAATTAAGTGGGGGGCCCTAATGTAGCCCCCGTAATTAACTGGGGGGGCTCTAATGAAGCAGGGGGTTCTCAAGATATCCTTGCTAATGAAGAGGGGAGCTCTAATTAAATAAGGGACCC